>NC_138770.1:45238601-45499177 GCF_965119305.1 Pelophylax lessonae
GGTCCTTTCCTATAGGAGGAGATCGGTCCTGTAGAAGAGGTCCTTTCCTATAGGAGGAGATCGGTCCTGTAGAAGAGGTCCTTTCCTATAGGAAGGAGATCGGTCCTGTAGAAGAGGTCCTTTCCTATAGGAGGAGATCGGTCCTGTAGAAGAGGTCCTTTCCTATAGGAGGAGATCGGTCCTGTAGAAGAGGTCCTTTCCTATAGGAGGAGATCGGTCCTGTAGAAGAGGTCCTTTCCTATAGGAGGAGATCGGTCCTGTAGAAGAGGTCCTTTCCTATAGGAGGAGATCGGTCCTGTAGAAGAGGTCCTTTCCTATAGGAGGAGATCGGTCCTGTAGAAGAGGTCCTTTCCTATAGGAGGAGATCGGTCCTGTAGAAGAGGTCCTTTCCTATAGGAGGAGATCGGTGCCTGTAGAAGAGGTCCTTTCCTATAGGAGGAGATCGGTCCTGTAGAAGAGGTCCTTTCCTATAGGAGGAGATCGGTCCTGTAGAAGAGGTCCTTTCCTATAGGAGGAGATCGGTCCTGTAGAAGAGGTCCTTTCCTATAGGAGGAGATCGGTCCTGTAGAAGAGGTCCTTTCCTATAGGAGGAGATCGGTCCTGTAGAAGAGGTCCTTTCCTATAGGAGGAGATCGGTCCTGTAGAAGAGGTCCTTTCCTATAGGAGGAGATCGGTCCTGTAGAAGAGGTCCTTTCCTATAGGAGGAGATCGGTCCTGTAGAAGAGGTCCTTTCCTATAGGAGGAGATCGGTCCTGTAGAAGAGGTCCTTTCCTATAGGAGGAGATCGGTCCTGTAGAAGAGGTCCTTTCCTATAGGAGGAGATCGGTCCTGTAGAAGAGGTCCTTTCCTATAGGAGGAGATCGGTCCTGTAGAAGAGGTCCTTTCCTATAGAAGGAGATCGGTCCTGTAGAAGAGGTCCTTTCCTATAGGAGGAGATCGGTCCTGTAGAAGAGGTCCTTTCCTATAGGAGGAGATCGGTCCTGTAGAAGAGGTCCTTTCCTATAGGAGGAGATCGGTCCTGTAGAAGAGGTCCTTTCCTATAGGAGGAGATCGGTCCTGTAGAAGAGGTCCTTTCCTATAGGAGGAGATCGGTCCTGTAGAAGAGGTCCTTTCCTATAGGAGGAGATCGGTCCTGTAGAAGAGGTCCTTTCCTATAGGAGGAGATCGGTCCTGTAGAAGAGGTCCTTTCCTATAGGAGGAGATCGGTCCTGTAGAAGAGGTCCTTTCCTATAGGAGGAGATCGGTCCTGTAGAAGAGGTCCTTTCCTATAGGAGGAGATCGGTCCTGTAGAAGAGGTCCTTTCCTATAGGAGGAGATCGGTCCTGTAGAAGAGGTCCTTTCCTATAGGAGGAGATCGGTCCTGTAGAAGAGGTCCTTTCCTATAGGAGGAGATCGGTCCTGTAGAAGAGGTCCTTTCCTATAGGAGGAGATCGGTCCTGTAGAAGAGGTCCTTTCCTATAGGAGGAGATCGGTCCTGTAGAAGAGGTCCTTTCCTATAGGAGGAGATCGGTCCGTAGAAGAGGTCCTTTCCTATAGGAGGAGATCGGTCCTGTAGAAGAGGTCCTTTCCTATAGGAGGAGATCGGTCCTGTAGAAGAGGTCCTTTCCTATAGGAGGAGATCGGTCCTGTAGAAGAGGTCCTTTCCTATAGGAGGAGATCGGTCCTGTAGAAGAGGTCCTTTCCTATAGGAGGAGATCGGTCCTGTAGAAGAGGTCCTTTCCTATAGGAGGAGATCGGTCCTGTAGAAGAGGTCCTTTCCTATAGGAAGGAGATCGGTCCTGTAGAAGAGGTCCTTTCCTATAGGAGGAGATCGGTCCTGTAGAAGAGGTCCTTTCCTATAGGAGGAGATCGGTCCTGTAGAAGAGGTCCTTTCCTATAGGAGGAGATCGGTCCTGTAGAAGAGGTCCTTTCCTATAGGAGGAGATCGGTCCTGTAGAAGAGGTCCTTTCCTATAGGAGGAGATCGGTCCTGTAGAAGAGGTCCTTTCCTATAGGAGGAGATCGGTCCTGTAGAAGAGGTCCTTTCCTATAGGAGGAGATCGGTCCTGTAGAAGAGGTCCTTTCCTATAGGAGGAGATCGGTCCTGTAGAAGAGGTCCTTTCCTATAGGAGGAGATCGGTCCTGTAGAAGAGGTCCTTTCCTATAGGAGGAGATCGGTCCTGTAGAAGAGGTCCTTTCCTATAGGAGGAGATCGGTCCTGTAGAAGAGGTCCTTTCCTATAGAAGGAGATCGGTCCTGTAGAAGAGGTCCTTTCCTATAGGAGGAGATCGGTCCTGTAGAAGAGGTCCTTTCCTATAGGAGGAGATCGGTCCTGTAGAAGAGGTCCTTTCCTATAGAAGGAGATCGGTCCTGTAGAAGAGGTCCTTTCCTATAGGAGGAGATCGGTCCTGTAGAAGAGGTCCTTTCCTATAGGAGGAGATCGGTCCTGTAGAAGAGGTCCTTTCCTATAGGAGGAGATCGGTCCTGTAGAAGAGGTCCTTTCCTATAGGAGGAGATCGGTCCTGTAGAAGAGGTCCTTTCCTATAGGAGGAGATCGGTCCTGTAGAAGAGGTCCTTTCCTATAGGAGGAGATCGGTCCTGTAGAAGAGGTCCTTTCCTATAGGAGGAGATCGGTCCTGTAGAAGAGGTCCTTTCCTATAGGAGGAGATCGGTCCTGTAGAAGAGGTCCTTTCCTATAGGAGGAGATCGGTCCTGTAGAAGAGGTCCTTTCCTATAGGAGGAGATCGGTCCTGTAGAAGAGGTCCTTTCCTATAGGAGGAGATCGGTCCTGTAGAAGAGGTCCTTTCCTATAGGAGGAGATCGGTCCTGTAGAAGAGGTCCTTTCCTATAGGAGGAGATCGGTCCTGTAGAAGAGGTCCTTTCCTATAGGAGGAGATCGGTCCTGTAGAAGAGGTCCTTTCCTATAGGAGGAGATCGGTCCTGTAGAAGAGGTCCTTTCCTATAGGAGGAGATCGGTCCTGTAGAAGAGGTCCTTTCCTATAGGAGGAGATTGGTCCTGTAGAAGAGGTCCTTTCCTATAGGAGGAGATCGGTCCTGTAGAAGAGGTCCTTTCCTATAGGAGGAGATCGGTCCTGTAGAAGAGGTCCTTTCCTATAGGAGGAGATCGGTCCTGTAGAAGAGGTCCTTTCCTATAGGAGGAGATCGGTCCTGTAGAAGAGGTCCTTTCCTATAGGAGGAGATCGGTCCTGTAGAAGAGGTCCTTTCCTATAGGAGGAGATCGGTCCTGTAGAAGAGGTCCTTTCCTATAGGAGGAGATCGGTCCTGTAGAAGAGGTCCTTTCCTATAGGAGGAGATCGGTCCTGTAGAAGAGGTCCTTTCCTATAGGAGGAGATCGGTCCTGTAGAAGAGGTCCTTTCCTATAGGAGGAGATCGGTCCTGTAGAAGAGGTCCTTTCCTATAGGAGGAGATCGGTCCTGTAGAAGAGGTCCTTTCCTATAGGAGGAGATCGGTCCTGTAGAAGAGGTCCTTTCCTATAGGAGGAGATCGGTCCTGTAGAAGAGGTCCTTTCCTATAGGAGGAGATCGGTCCTGTAGAAGAGGTCCTTTCCTATAGGAGGAGATCGGTCCTGTAGAAGAGGTCCTTTCCTATAGGAGGAGATCGGTCCTGTAGAAGAGGTCCTTTCCTATAGGAGGAGATCGGTCCTGTAGAAGAGGTCCTTTCCTATAGGAGGAGATCGGTCCTGTAGAAGAGGTCCTTTCCTATAGGAGGAGATCGGTCCTGTAGAAGAGGTCCTTTCCTATAGGAGGAGATCGGTCCTGTAGAAGAGGTCTTTCCTATAGAAGGAGATCGGTCCTGTAGAAGAGGTCCTTTCCTATAGGAGGAGATCGGTCCTGTAGAAGAGGTCTTTTCCTATAGGAGGAGATCGGTCCTGTAGAGGAGGTCCTTTCCTATAGAAGGAGATCGGTCCTGTAGAAGAGGTCCTTTCCTATAGGAGGAGATTGGTCCTGTAGAAGAGGTCCTTTCCTATAGGAGGAGATCGGTCCTGTAGAAGAGGTCCTTTCCTATAGGAGGAGATCAGTGTCTGTAGAAGAGGTCCTTTCCTATAGGAGGAGATCGGTCCTGTAGAAGAGGTCCTTTCCTATAGGAGGAGATCAGTGTTGTAGAAGAGGTCCTTTCCTATAGGAGGAGATCGGTCCTGTAGAAGAGGTCCTTTCCTATAGGAGGAGATCGGTCCTGTAGAAGAGGTCCTTTCCTATAGAAGGAGATCGGTCCTGTAGAAGAGGTCCTTTCCTATAGGAGGAGATCGGTCCTGTAGAAGAGGTCCTTTCCTATAGGAGGAGATCGGTCCTGTAGAAGAGGTCCTTTTCCTATAGGAGGAGATCGGTCCTGTAGAAGAGGTCCTTTCCTATAGAAGGAGATCGGTCCTGTAGAAGAGGTCCTTTTCCTATAGGAGGAGATCGGTCCTGTAGAAGAGGTCCTTTCCTATAGGAGGAGATCTGTGCTGTAGAAGAGGTCCTTTCCTATAGGAGGAGATCGGTCCTGTAGAAGAGGTCCTTTCCTATAGGAGGAGATCGGTCCTGTAGAAGAGGTCTTTTCCTATAGGAGGAGATCGGTCCTGTAGAAGAGGTCCTTTCCTATAGGAGGAGATCGGTCCTGTAGAAGAGGTCCTTTCCTATAGGAGGAGATCGGTCCTGTAGAAGAGGTCCTTTCCTATAGGAGGAGATCGGTCCTGTAGAAGAGGTCCTTTCCTATAGGAGGAGATTGGTCCTGTAGAAGAGGTCCTTTCCTATAGGAGGAGATCGGGTCCTGTAGAAGAGGTCCTTTCCTATAGGAGGAGATCGGTCCTGTAGAAGAGGTCCTTTCCTATAGGAGGAGATCGGTCCCTGTAGAAGAGGTCCTTTCCTATAGGAGGAGATCGGTCCTGTAGAAGAGGTCCTTTCCTATAGAAGGAGATCGGTCCTGTAGAAGAGGTCCTTTCCTATAGGAGGAGATCGGTCCTGTAGAAGAGGTCCTTTCCTATAGGAGGAGATCGGTCCTGTAGAAGAGGTCCTTTCCTATAGGAGGAGATCGGTCCTGTAGAAGAGGTCCTTTCCTATAGAAGGAGATCGGTCCTGTAGAAGAGGTCCTTTCCTATAGGAGGAGATCGGTCCTGTAGAAGAGGTCTTTCCTATAGGAGGAGATCGGTCCTGTAGAAGAGGTCCTTTCCTATAGGAAGGAGATCGGTCCTGTAGAAGAGGTCCTTTCCTATAGGAGGAGATTGGTCCTGTAGAAGAGGTCCTTTCCTATAGGAGGAGATCGGTCCTGTAGAAGAGGTCCTTTCCTATAGGAGGAGATCAGTGTCTGTAGAAGAGGTCCTTTCCTATAGGAGGAGATCGGTCCTGTAGAAGAGGTCCTTTCCTATAGGAGGAGATCGGTCCTGTAGAAGAGGTCCTTTCCTATAGAAGGAGATCGGTCCTGTAGAAGAGGTCCTTTCCTATAGGAGGAGATCGGTCCTGTAGAAGAGGTCCTTTCCTATAGGAGGAGATCTGTCCTGTAGAAGAGGTCTTTCCTATAAGAAGGAGATCGGTCCTGTAGAAGAGGTCCTTTCCTATAGGAGGAGATCGGTCCTGTAGAAGAGGTCCTTTCCTATAGGAGGAGATCGGTCCTGTAGAAGAGGTCCTTTCCTATAGGAGGAGATCGGGTCCTGTAGAAGAGGTCCTTTCCTATAGGAGGAGATCGGTCCTGTAGAAGAGGTCCTTTCCTATAGGAGGAGATCGGTCCTGTAGAAGAGGTCCTTTTCCTATAGGAGGAGATCGGTCCTGTAGAAGAGGTCCTTTCCTATAGGAGGAGATCGGTCCTGTAGAAGAGGTCCTTTCCTATAGGAGGAGATCGGTCCTGTAGAAGAGGTCCTTTCCTATAGGAGGAGATCGGTCCTGTAGAAGAGGTCTTTCCTATAGGAGGAGATCGGTCCTGTAGAAGAGGTCCTTTCCTATAGAGGAGATCGGTCTGTAGAAGAGGTCCTTTCCTATAGGAGGAGATCGGTCCTGTAGAGAGGTCCTTTCCTATAGGAAGGAGATCGGTCCTGTAGAAGAGGTCCTTTCCTATAGGAGGAGATCGGTCCTGTAGAAGAGGTCCTTTCCTATAGGAGGAGATCGGTCCTGTAGAAGAGGTCCTTTCCTATAGGAGGAGATCAGTCCTGTAGAAGAGGTCCTTTCCTATAGGAGGAGATCGGTCCTGTAGAAGAGGTCCTTTCCTATAGGAGGAGATCAGTGTTGTAGAAGAGGTCCTTTCCTATAGGAGGAGATCGGTCCTGTAGAAGAGGTCCTTTCCTATAGGAGGAGATCGGTCCTGTAGAAGAGGTCCTTTCCTATAGAGGAGATCGGTCCTGTAGAAGAGGTCCTTTCCTATAGGAGGAGATCGGTCCTGTAGAAGAGGTCCTTTCCTATAGGAGGAGATCTGTCCTGTAGAAGAGGTCTTTTCCTATAGGAGGAGATCGGTCCTGTAGAAGAGGTCCTTTCCTATAGAAGGAGATCGGTCCTGTAGAAGAGGTCCTTTCCTATAGGAGGAGATCGGTCCTGTAGAAGAGGTCCTTTCCTATAGGGGAAGATCTGTGCTGTAGAAGAGGTCCTTTCCTATAGGAGGAGATCGGTCCTGTAGAAGAGGTCCTTTCCTATAGGAAGGAGATCGGTCCTGTAGAAGAGGTCTTTTCCTATAGGAGGAGATCGGTCCTGTAGAAGAGGTCCTTTCCTATAGGAGGAGATCGGTCCTGTAGAAGAGGTCCTTTCCTATAGGAGGAGATCGGTCCTGTAGAAGAGGTCCTTTCCTATAGGAGGAGATCGGTCCTGTAGAAGAGGTCCTTTCCTATAGGAGGAGATCGGTCCTGTAGAAGAGGTCCTTTCCTATAGGAGGAGATCGGTCCTGTAGAAGAGGTCCTTTCCTATAGGAGGAGATCGGTCCTGTAGAAGAGGTCCTTTCCTATAGGAGGAGATCGGTCCTGTAGAAGAGGTCCTTTCCTATAGGAGGAGATCGGTCCTGTAGAAGAGGTCCTTTCCTATAGGAGGAGATCGGTCCTGTAGAAGAGGTCCTTTCCTATAGGAGGAGATCGGTCCTGTAGAAGAGGTCCTTTCCTATAGGAGGAGATCGGTCCTGTAGAAGAGGTCCTTTCCTATAGGAGGAGATCGGTCCTGTAGAAGAGGTCCTTTCCTATAGGAGGAGATCGGTCCTGTAGAAGAGGTCCTTTCCTATAGGAGGAGGATCGGTCCTGTAGAAGAGGTCCTTTCCTATAGGAGGAGATCGGTCCTGTAGAAGAGGTCCTTTCCTATAGGAGGAGATCGGTCCTGTAGAAGAGGTCCTTTCCTATAGGAGGAGATCGGTCCTGTAGAAGAGGTCCTTTCCTATAGGAGGAGATCGGTCCTGTAGAAGAGGTCCTTTCCTATAGGAGGAGATCGGTCCTGTAGAAGAGGTCCTTTCCTATAGGAGGAGATCGGTCCTGTAGAAGAGGTCCTTTCCTATAGGAGGAGATCGGTCCTGTAGAAGAGGTCCTTTCCTATAGGAGGAGATCGGTCCTGTAGAAGAGGTCCTTTCCTATAGGAGGAGATCGGTCCTGTAGAAGAGGTCCTTTCCTATAGGAGGAGATCGGTCCTGTAGAAGAGGTCCTTTCCTATAGGAGGAGATCGGTCCTGTAGAAGAGGTCCTTTCCTATAGGAGGAGATCGGTCTGTAGAAGAGGTCCTTTCCTATAGGAGGAGATCGGTCCTGTAGAAGAGGTCCTTTCCTATAGGAGGAGATCGGTCCTGTAGAAGAGGTCCTTTCCTATAGGAGGAGATCGGTCCTGTAGAAGAGGTCCTTTCCTATAGGAGGAGATCGGTCCTGTAGAAGAGGTCCTTTCCTATAGGAGGAGATCGGTCCTGTAGAAGAGGTCCTTTCCTATAGGAAGGAGATCGGTCCTGTAGAAGAGGTCCTTTCCTATAGGAGGAGATCGGTCCTGTAGAAGAGGTCCTTTCCTATAGGAGGAGATCGGTCTGTAGAAGAGGTCCTTTCCTATAGGAGGAGATCGGTCCTGTAGAAGAGGTCCTTTCCTATAGGAGGAGATCGGTCCTGTAGAAGAGGTCCTTTCCTATAGGAGGAGATCGGTCCTGTAGAAGAGGTCCTTTCCTATAGGAGGAGATCGGTCCTGTAGAAGAGGTCCTTTCCTATAGGAGGAGATCGGTCCTGTAGAAGAGGTCCTTTCCTATAGGAGGAGATCGGTCCTGTAGAAGAGGTCCTTTCCTATAGAAGGAGATCGGTCCTGTAGAAGAGGTCCTTTCCTATAGGAGGAGATCTGTCCTGTAGAAGAGGTCCTTTTCCTATAGGAGGAGATCGGTCCTGTAGAAGAGGTCCTTTCCTATAGAAGGAGATCGGTCCTGTAGAAGAGGTCCTTTCCTATAGGAGGAGATTGGTCCTGTAGAAGAGGTCCTTTCCTATAGGAGGAGATCGGTCCTGTAGAAGAGGTCCTTTCCTATAGGAGGAGATCGGTCCTGTAGAAGAGGTCCTTTCCTATAGGAGGAGATCGGTCCTGTAGAAGAGGTCCTTTCCTATAGGAGGAGATCGGTCCTGTAGAAGAGGTCCTTTCCTATAGGAGGAGATCGGTCCTGTAGAAGAGGTCCTTTCCTATAGGAGGAGATCGGTCCTGTAGAAGAGGTCCTTTCCTATAGGAGGAGATCGGTCCTGTAGAAGAGGTCCTTTCCTATAGGAGGAGATCTGTCCTGTAGAAGAGGTCCTTTCCTATAGAAGGAGATCGGTCCTGTAGAAGAGGTCCTTTCCTATAGGAGGAGATCGGTCCTGTAGAAGAGGTCCTTTCCTATAGGAGGAGATCGGTCCTGTAGAAGAGGTCCTTTCCTATAGGAGGAGATTGGTCCTGTAGAAGAGGTCCTTTCCTATAGGAGGAGATCAGTGTTGTAGAAGAGGTCCTTTCCTATAGGAGGAGATCGGTCCTGTAGAAGAGGTCCTTTCCTATAGGAGGAGATCGGTCCTGTAGAAGAGGTCCTTTCCTATAGGAGGAGATCGGTCCTGTAGAAGAGGTCCTTTCCTATAGAAGGAGATCGGTCCTGTAGAAGAGGTCCTTTCCTATAGGAGGAGATCGGTCCTGTAGAAGAGGTCTTTTCCTATAGGAGGAGATCGGTCCTGTAGAGGAGGTCCTTTCCTATAGAAGGAGATCGGTCCTGTAGAAGAGGTCCTTTCCTATAGGAGGAGATTGGTCCTGTAGAAGAGGTCCTTTCCTATAGGAGGAGATCGGTCCTGTAGAAGAGGTCCTTTCCTATAGGAAGGAGATCGGTCCTGTAGAAGAGGTCCTTTCCTATAGGAGGAGATCGGTCCTGTAGAAGAGGTCCTTTCCTATAGAAGGAGATCGGTCCTGTAGAAGAGGTCCTTTCCTATAGGAGGAGATCGGTCCTGTAGAAGAGGTCCTTTCCTATAGAAGGAGATCGGTCCTGTAGAAGAGGTCCTTTCCTATAGGAGGAGATCGGTCCTGTAGAAGAGGTCCTTTCCTATAGGAGGAGATCTGTCCTGTAGAAGAGGTCCTTTCCTATAGGAAGGAGATCGGTCCTGTAGAAGAGGTCCTTTCCTATAGGAGGAGATCGGTCCTGTAGAAGAGGTCCTTTCCTATAGGAGGAGATCGGTCCTGTAGAAGAGGTCCTTTCCTATAGGAGGAGATCGGTCCTGTAGAAGAGGTCCTTTCCTATAGGAGGAGATCAGTGTCTGTAGAAGAGGTCCTTTCCTATAGGAGGAGATCGGTCCTGTAGAAGAGGTCCTTTCCTATAGGAGGAGATCGGTCCTGTAGAAGAGGTCCTTTCCTATAGGAGGAGATCGGTCCTGTAGAAGAGGTCCTTTCCTATAGGAGGAGATCGGTCCTGTAGAAGAGGTCCTTTCCTATAGGAGGAGATCGGTCCTGTAGAAGAGGTCCTTTTCCTATAGGAGGAGATCGGTCCTGTAGAAGAGGTCCTTTCCTATAGAAGGAGATCGGTCCTGTAGAAGAGGTCCTTTCCTATAGGAGGGAGATTGGTCCTGTAGAAGAGGTCCTTTCCTATAGGAGGAGATCGGTCCTGTAGAAGAGGTCCTTTCCTATAGGAGGAGATCGGTCCTGTAGAAGAGGTCCTTTCCTATAGGAGGAGATCGGTCCTGTAGAAGAGGTCCTTTTCCTATAGGAGGAGATCGGTCCTGTAGAAGAGGTCCTTTCCTATAGAAGGAGATCGGTCCTGTAGAAGAGGTCCTTTCCTATAGGAGGAGATCGGTCCTGTAGAAGAGGTCCTTTCCTATAGGAGGAGATCTGTGCCTGTAGAAGAGGTCCTTTCCTATAGGAGGAGATCGGTCCTGTAGAAGAGGTCCTTTCCTATAGGAGGAGATCGGTCCTGTAGAAGAGGTCTTTCCTATAGGAGGAGATCGGTCCTGTAGAAGAGGTCCTTTCCTATAGGAGGAGATCGGTCCTGTAGAAGAGGTCCTTTCCTATAGGAGGAGATCGGTCCTGTAGAAGAGGTCCTTTCCTATAGGAGGAGATCGGTCCTGTAGAAGAGGTCCTTTCCTATAGGAAGGAGATCGGTCCTGTAGAAGAGGTCCTTTCCTATAGGAGGAGATCGGTCCTGTAGAAGAGGTCCTTTCCTATAGGAGGAGATCGGTCCTGTAGAAGAGGTCCTTTCCTATAGAAGGAGATCGGTCCTGTAGAAGAGGTCCTTTCCTATAGGAGGAGATCGGTCCTGTAGAAGAGGTCCTTTCCTATAGGAGGAGATCGGTCCTGTAGAAGAGGTCCTTTCCTATAGGAGGAGATCGGTCCTGTAGAAGAGGTCCTTTCCTATAGGAGGAGATCGGTCCTGTAGAAGAGGTCCTTTTCCTATAGGAGGAGATCGGTCCTGTAGAAGAGGTCCTTTCCTATAGGAGGAGATCGGTCCTGTAGAAGAGGTCCTTTCCTATAGGAGGAGATCGGTCCTGTAGAAGAGGTCCTTTCCTATAGGAGGAGATCGGTCCTGTAGAAGAGGTCCTTTCCTATAGAAGGAGATCGGTCCTGTAGAAGAGGTCCTTTCCTATAGGAGGAGATCGGTCCTGTAGAAGAGGTCCTTTCCTATAGGAGGAGATCGGTCCTGTAGAGGAGGTCCTTTCCTATAGAAGGAGATCGGTCCTGTAGAAGAGGTCCTTTCCTATAGGAGGAGATTGGTCCTGTAGAAGAGGTCCTTTCCTATAGGAGGAGATCGGTCCTGGAGGAGATCGGTCCTGTAGAAGAGGTCCTTTCCTATAGGAGGAGATCAGTGTTGTAGAAGAGGTTCCTTTCCTATAGTGAGGAGATCGGTCCTGTAGAAGATGTCCTTTCCCTATAGGAGGAGATCAGTGCTGTAGAAGAGGTCCTTTCCTATAGGAAGGAGATCGGTCCTGTTGAAGAGGTCCTTCCTATAGGGAGGAAGATCAGGTTCTGTAGAAGAGGTCCCTTTCCTATAGGAGGAGATCTGTCCTGTAGAAGAGGTCCTTTCTATAGGAGGAGATCGGTCCTGTAGAAAGAGGTCCTTTCCTATAGAAGGAGATCAGTCTGTAGAAGAGGTCCTTTCCTATAGGAGAGATCGGTCCTGTAGAAAGGTCCTTTCCTATAGAAGGAGATCAGGTCTGTAGAAGAGGTCCTTTTCCTATAGGAGGAGATCGGTCCCTGTAGAAGAGGTCCTTTCCTATAGGAGGAAGATCTGTGCTGTAGAGAGGTCCTTTCCTATAGGAGGAGATCGGTCCTGTAGAAGAGGTCCTTTCCTATAGGAGGAGATCGGTCCTGTAGAAGAGGTCTTTCCTATAGGAGGAGATCGGTCCTGTAGAAGAGGTCCTTTCCTATAGGAGGAGATCGGTCCTGTAGAAGAGGTCCTTTCCTATAAGGAGATCGGTCCCTGTAGAAGAGGTCCTTTCCTATAGGAGAGATCGGTCTGTAGAAGAGGTCCTTTCTATAGGAGGAGATTGGTCCTGTAGAAGAGGTCCTTTCCTATAGGAGGAGATCGGTCCTGTAGAAGAGGTCCTTTCCTATAGGAGGAGATCGGTCCTGTAGAAGAGGTCCTTTCCTATAGGAGGAGATTGGTCCTGTAGAAAGAGGTCCTTTCCTATAGGAGGAGATCAGTGTTGTAGAAGAGGTCCTTTCCTATAGGAGGAGATCGGTCCTGTAGAAGAGGTCCTTTCCTATAGGAGGAGATCGGTCCTGTAGGAAGAGGTCCTTTCCTATAGGAAGGAGATCGGTCCTGTAGAAGAGGTCCTTTCCTATAGGAAGGAGATCGGTCCTGTAGAAGAGGTCCTTTCCTATAGGAGGAGATCGGTCCTGTAGAAGAGGTCTTTTCCTATAGGAGGAGATCGGTCCTGTAGAAGAGGTCCTTTCCTATAGGAGGAGATCGGTCCTGTAGAAGAGGTCCTTTCCTATAGGAGGAGATCGGTCCTGTAGAAGAGGTCCTTTCCTATAGGAGGAGATCGGTCCTGTAGAAGAGGTCCTTTTCCTATAGGAGGAGATCGTCCTGTAGAGAGGTCCTTTCCTATAGGAGGAGATCGGTCCTGTAGAAGAGGTCCTTTCCTATAGGAGGAGATTGGTCCTGTAGAAGAGGTCCTTTCCTATAGGAGGAGATCAGTGCTGTAGAAGAGGTCCTTTCCTATATGAGGAGATCGGTCCTGTAGAAGAGGTCCTTTCCTATAGGAGGAGATCGGTCCTGTAGAAGAGGTCCTTTCCTATAGAAGGAGATCGGTCCTGTAGAAGAGGTCCTTTCCTATAGGAGGAGATCGGTCCTGTAGAAGAGGTCCTTTCCTATAGGAGGAGATCAGTGTCTGTAGAAGAGGTCCTTTCCTATATGAGGAGATCGGTCCTGTAGAAGAGGTCTTTTCCTATAGGAGGAGATCGGTCCTGTAGAAGAGGTCCTTTCCTATAGAAGGAGATCGGTCCTGTAGAAGAGGTCCTTTCCTATAGGAGGAGATCGGTCCTGTAGAAGAGGTCCTTTCCTATAGGGAAGATCTGTGCTGTAGAAGAGGTCCTTTCCTATAGGAGGAGATCGGTCTGTAGAAGAGGTCCTTTCCTATAGGAGGAGATCGGTCCTGTAGAAGAGGTCTTTTCCTATAGGAGGAGATCGGTCCTGTAGAAGAGGTCCTTTCCTATAGGAGGAGATCGGTCCTGTAGAAGAGGTTCCTTTCCTATAGGAGGAGATCGGTCCTGTAGAAGAGGTCCTTTCCTATAGGAGGAGATCGGTCCTGTAGAAGAGGTCCTTTCCTATAGGGGAGATTGGTCCTGTAGAAGAGGTCCTTTCCTATAGGAGGAGATCGGTCCTGTAGAAGAGGTCCTTTCCTATAGGAGGAGATCGGTCCTGTAGAAGAGGTCCTTTCCTATAGGAGGAGATTGGTCCTGTAGAAGAGGTCCTTTCCTATAGGAGAGATCAGTGTCTGTAGAAGAGGTCCTTTCCTATATGAGGAGATGGTTCCTGTAGAAGAGGTCCTTTCCTATAGGAGGAGATCGGTCCTGTAGAAGAGGTCCTTTCCTATAGGAGGAGATCGGTCCTGTAGAAGAGGTCCTTTCCTATAGAAGGAGATCGGTCTGTAGAAGAGGTCCTTTCCTATAGGAGGAGATCGGTCCTGTAGAAGAGGTCTTTCCTATAGGAGGAGATCGGTTCCTGTAGAGGAGGTCCTTTCCTATAGAAGGAGATCGGTCCTGTAGAAGAGGTCCTTTCCTATAGGAGGAGATTGGTCCTGTAGAAGAGGTCCTTTCCTATAGGAGGAGATCGGTCCTGTAGAAGAGGTCCTTTCCTATAGGAGGAGATCGGTCCTGTAGAAGAGGTCCCTTTCCTATAGCAGGAGATCGGTCCTGTAGAAGAGGTCCTTTCCTATAGAAGGAGATCGGTCCTGTAGAAGAGGTCCTTTCCTATAGAGGAGATTGGTCCTGTAGAAGAGGTCCTTTCCTATAGAAGGAGATCGGTCCTGTAGAAGAGGTCCTTTCCTATAGGGAGGAGATCGGTGCTGTAGAAGAGGTCCTTTCCTATAGGGAGGAGATCTGTCCTGTAGAAGAGGTCCTTTCCTATAGAAGGAGATCGGTCCTGTAGAAGAGGTCCTTTCCTATAGGAGGAGATCGGTGCCTGTAGAAGAGGTCCTTTCCTATAGGAGGAGATCGGTCCTGTAGAAGAGGTCCTTTCCTATAGGAGGAGATTGGTCCTGTAGAAGAGGTCCTTTCCTATAGGAGGAGATCAGTGTTGTAGAAGAGGTCCTTTCCTATAGGAGGAGATCGGTCCTGTAGAAGAGGTCCTTTCCTATAGGAGGAGATCGGTCCTGTAGAAGAGGTCCTTTCCTATAGGAGGAGATCGGTCCTGTAGAAGAGGTCCTTTCCTATAGAAGGAGATCGGTCCTGTAGAAGAGGTCCTTTCCTATAGGAGGAGATCGGTCCTGTAGAAGAGGTCTTTTCCTATAGGAGGAGATCGGTCCTGTAGAGGAGGTCCTTTCCTATAGAAGGAGATCGGTCCTGTAGAAGAGGTCCTTTCCTATAGGAGGAGATTGGTCCTGTAGAAGAGGTCCTTTCCTATAGGAGGAGATCGGTCCTGTAGAAGAGGTCCTTTCCTATAGGAGGAGATCGGTCCTGTAGAAGAGGTCCTTTCCTATAGGGGAGATCGGTCCTGTAGAAGAGGTCCTTTCCTATAGAAGGAGATCGGTCCTGTAGAAGAGGTCCTTTCCTATAGGAGGAGATTGGTCCTGTAGAAGAGGTCCTTTCCTATAGAAGGAGATCGGTCCTGTAGAAGAGGTCCTTTCCTATAGGAGGAGATCGGTGCTGTAGAAGAGGTCCTTTCCTATAGGAGGAGATCTGTCCTGTAGAAGAGGTCCTTTCCTATAGAAGGAGATCGGTCCTGTAGAAGAGGTCCTTTCCTATAGGAAGGAGATCGGTGCTGTAGAAGAGGTCCTTTCCTATAGGAGGAGATCGGTCCTGTAGAAGAGGTCCTTTCCTATAGGAGGAGATTGGTCCTGTAGAAGAGGTCCTTTCCTATAGGAGGAGATCAGTGTTGTAGAAGAGGTCCTTTCCTATAGGAGGAGATCGGTCCTGTAGAAGAGGTCCTTTCCTATAGGAGGAGATCGGTCCTGTAGAAGAGGTCCTTTCCTATAGGAGGAGATCGGTCCTGTAGAAGAGGTCCTTTCCTATAGAAGGAGATCGGTCCTGTAGAAGAGGTCCTTTCCTATAGGAGGAGATCGGTCCTGTAGAAGAGGTCTTTCCTATAGGAGGAGATCGGTCCTGTAGAGGAGGTCCTTTCCTATAGAGGAGATCGGTCCTGTAGAAGAGGTCCTTTCCTATAGGAGGAGATTGGTCCTGTAGAAGAGGTCCTTTCCTATAGGAGGAGATCGGTCCTGTAGAAGAGGTTCCTTTCCTATAGGAGGAGATCGGTCCTGTAGAAGAGGTCCTTTCCTATAGGAGGAGATCGGTCCTGTAGAAGAGGTCTTTTCCTATAGGAGGAGATCGGTCCTGTAGAGGAGGTCCTTTCCTATAGAAGGAGATCGGTCCTGTAGAAGAGGTCCTTTCCTATAGGAGGAGATTGGTCCTGTAGAAGAGGTCCTTTCCTATAGGAGGAGATCGGTCTGTAGAAGAGGTCCTTTCCTATAGGAGGAGATCGGTCCTGTAGAAGAGGTCCCTTTCCTATAGGAGGAGATCGGTCCTGTAGAAGAGGTCCTTTCCTATAGAAGGAGATCGGTCCTGTAGAAGAGGTCCTTTCCTATAGGAGGAGATCGGTCCTGTAGAAGAGGTCCTTCCTATAGGAGGAGATTGGTCCTGTAGAAGAGGTCCTTTCCTATAGGAGGAGATCGGTCCCTGTAGAAGAGGTCCTTTCCTATAGGAGGAGATCGGTCCTGTAGAAGAGGTCCTTTCCTATAGGAGGAGATTGGTCCTGTAGAAGAGGTCCTTTCCTATAGGAGGAGATCAGTGTTGTAGAAGAGGTCCTTTCCTATAGGAGGAGATCGGTCCTGTAGAAGAGGTCCTTTCCTATAGGAGGAGATCGGTCCTGTAGAAGAGGTCCTTTCCTATAGGAGGAGATCGGTCCTGTAGAAGAGGTCCTTTCCTATAGGAAGGAGATCGGTCCTGTAGAAGAGGTCCCTTTCCTATAGGAGGAGATCGGTCCTGTAGAAGAGGTCTTTTCCTATAGGAGGAGATCGGTCCTGTAGAGGGAGGTCCTTTCCTATAGAAGGAGATCGGTCCTGTAGAAGAGGTCCTTTCCTATAGGAGGAGATTGGTCCTGTAGAAGAGGTCCTTTCCTATAGGAGGAGATCGGTCCTGTAGAAGAGGTCCTTTCCTATAGGAGGAGATCGGTCCTGTAGAAGAGGTCCTTTCCTATAGGAGGAGATCGGTCCTGTAGAAGAGGTCCTTTCCTATAGGAGGAGATCGGTCCTGTAGAAGAGGTCCTTTCCTATAGGAGGAGATTGGTCCTGTAGAAGAGGTCCTTTCCTATAGGAAGGAGATCGGTCCTGTAGAAGAGGTCCTTTCCTATAGGAGGAGATCGGTGCTGTAGAAGAGGTCCCTTTCCTATAGGAGGAGATCTGTCCTGTAGAAGAGGTCCTTTCCTATAGAAGGAGATCGGTCCTGTAGAAGAGGTCCTTTCCTATAGGAGGAGATCGGTGCTGTAGAAGAGGTCCTTTCCTATAGGAGGAGATCGGTCCTGTAGAAGAGGTCCTTTCCTATAGGGAGGAGATTGGTCCTGTAGAAGAGGTCCTTTCCTATAGGAGGAGATCAGTGTTGTAGAAGAGGTCCTTTCCTATAGGAGGAGATCGGTCCTGTAGAAGAGGTCCTTTCCTATAGGAGGAGATCGGTCCTGTAGAAGAGGTCCTTTCCTATAGGAGGAGATCGGTCCTGTAGAAGAGGTCCTTTCCTATAGAAGGAGATCGGTCCTGTAGAAGAGGTCCTTTCCTATAGGAGGAGATCGGTCCTGTAGAAGAGGTCTTTTCCTATAGGAGGAGATCGGTCCTGTAGAGGAGGTCCTTCCTATAGAAGGAGATCGGTCCTGTAGAAGAGGTCCTTTCCTATAGGAGGAGATTGGTCCTGTAGAAGAGGTCCTTTCCTATAGGAGGAGATCGGTCCTGTAGAAGAGGTCCTTTCCTATAGGAGGAGATCGGTCCTGTAGAAGAGGTCCTTTCCTATAGGAGGAGATCGGTCCTGTAGAAGAGGTCCTTTCCTATAGAAGGAGATCGGTCCTGTAGAAGAGGGTCCTTTCCTATAGGAGGAGATTGGTCCTGTAGAAGAGGTCCTTTCCTATAGAAGGAGATCGGTCCTGTAGAAGAGGTCCTTTCCTATAGGAGGAGATCGGTGCTGTAGAAGAGGTCCTTTCCTATAGGAGGAGATCTGTCCTGTAGAAGAGGTCCTTTCCTATAGAAGGAGATCGGTCCTGTAGAAGAGGTCCTTTCCTATAGGAGGAGATCGGTGCTGTAGAAGAGGTCCTTTCCTATAGGAGGAGATCGGTCCTGTAGAAGAGGTCCTTTCCTATAGGAGGAGATTGGTCCTGTAGAAGAGGTCCTTTCCTATAGGAGGAGATCAGTGTTGTAGAAGAGGTCCTTTCCTATAGGAGGAGATCGGTCCTGTAGAAGAGGTCCTTTCCTATAGGAGGAGATCGGTCCTGTAGAAGAGGTCCTTTCCTATAGGAGGAGATCGGTCCTGTAGAAGAGGTCCTTTCCTATAGAAGGAGATCGGTCCTGTAGAAGAGGTCCTTTCCTATAGGAGGAGATCGGTCCTGTAGAAGAGGTCTTTTCCTATAGGAGGAGATCGGTCCTGTAGAGGAGGTCCTTTCCTATAGAAGGAGATCGGTCCTGTAGAAGAGGTCCCTTTCCTATAGGAGGAGATTGGTCCCTGTAGAAGAGGTCCTTTCCTATAGGAGGAGATCGGTCCTGTAGAAGAGGTCCTTTCCTATAGGAGGAGATCGGTCCTGTAGAAGAGGTCCTTTCCTATAGGAGGAGATCGGTCCTGTAGAAGAGGTCTTTCCTATAGGAGGAGATCGGTCCTGTAGAGGAGGTCCTTTCCTATAGAAGGAGATCGGTCCTGTAGAAGAGGTCCTTTCCTATAGGAGGAGATTGGTCCTGTAGAAGAGGTCCTTTCCTATAGGAGGAGATCGGTCCTGTAGAAGAGGTCCTTTCCTATAGGAGGAGATCGGTCCTGTAGAAGAGGTCCTTTCCTATAGGAGGAGATCGGTCCTGTAGAAGAGGTCCTTTCCTATAGAAGGAGATCGGTCCTGTAGAAGAGGTCCTTTCCTATAGGAGGAGATCGGTCCTGTAGAAGAGGTCCTTTCCTATAGGAGGAGATCTGTCCTGTAGAAGAGGTCTTTTCCTATAGGAGGAGATCGGTCCTGTAGAAGAGGTCCTTTCCTATAGAAGGAGATCGGTCCTGTAGAAGAGGTCCTTTCCTATAGGAGGAGATCGGTCCTGTAGAAGAGGTCCTTTCCTATAGGGGAAGATCTGTCCTGTAGAAGAGGTCCTTTCCTATAGGAGGAGATCGGTCCTGTAGAAGAGGTCCTTTCCTATAGGAGGAGATCGGTCCTGTAAAAGAGGTCTTTTCCTATAGGAGGAGATCGGTCCTGTAGAAGAGGTCCTTTCCTATAGGAGGAGATCGGTCCTGTAGAAGAGGTCCTTTCCTATAGGAGGAGATCGGTCCTGTAGAAGAGGTCCTTTCCTATAGGAGGAGATCGGTCCTGTAGAAGAGGTCCTTTCCTATAGGAGGAGATCGGTCCTGTAGAAGAGGTCCTTTCCTATAGGAGGAGATCGGTCCTGTAGAAGAGGTCCTTTCCTATAGGAGGAGATCGGTCCTGTAGAAGAGGTCCTTTCCTATAGGAGGAGATTGGTCCTGTAGAAGAGGTCCTTTCCTATAGGAGGAGATCAGTGTTGTAGAAGAGGTCCTTTCCTATAGGAGGAGATCGGTCCTGTAGAAGAGGTCCTTTCCTATAGGAGGAGATCGGTCCTGTAGAAGAGGTCCTTTCCTATAGGAGGAGATCGGTCCTGTAGAAGAGGTCCTTTCCTATAGAAGGAGATCGGTCCTGTAGAAGAGGTCCTTTCCTATAGGAGGAGATCGGTCCTGTAGAAGAGGTCTTTTCCTATAGGAGGAGATTGGTCCTGTAGAGGAGGTCCTTTCCTATAGAAGGAGATCGGTCCTGTAGAAGAGGTCCTTTCCTATAGGAGGAGATTGGTCCTGTAGAAGAGGTCCTTTCCTATAGGAGGAGATCGGTCCTGTAGAAGAGGTCCTTTCCTATAGGAGGAGATCAGTGTTGTAGAAGAGGTCCTTTCCTATAGGAGGAGATCGGTCCTGTAGAAGAGGTCCTTTCCTATAGGAGGAGATCAGTGTTGTAGAAGAGGTCCTTTCCTATAGGAGGAGATCGGTCCTGTAGAAGAGGTCCTTTCCTATAGGAGGAGATCGGTCCTGTAGAAGAGGTCCTTTCCTATAGAAGGAGATCGGTCCTGTAGAAGAGGTCCTTTCCTATAGGAGGAGATCGGTCCTGTAGAAGAGGTCCTTTCCTATAGGAGGAGATCTGTCCTGTAGAAGAGGTCTTTTCCTATAGGAGGAGATCGGTCCTGTAGAAGAGGTCCTTTCCTATAGAAGGAGATCGGTCCTGTAGAAGAGCTCCTTTCCTATAGGAGGAGATCGGTCCTGTAGAAGAGGTCCTTTCCTATAGGGGAAGATCTGTGCTGTAGAAGAGGTCCTTTCCTATAGGAGGAGATCGGTCCTGTAGAAGAGGTCCTTTCCTATAGGAGGAGATCGGTCCTGTAGAAGAGGTCTTTTCCTATAGGAGGAGATCGGTCCTGTAGAAGAGGTCCTTTCCTATAGGAGGAGATCGGTCCTGTAGAAGAGGTCCTTTCCTATAGGAGGAGATCGGTCCTGTAGAAGAGGTCCTTTCCTATAGGAGGAGATCGGTCCTGTAGAAGAGGTCCTTTCCTATAGGAGGAGATTGGTCCTGTAGAAGAGGTCCTTTCCTATAGGAGGAGATCGGTCCTGTAGAAGAGGTCCTTTCCTATAGGAGGAGATCGGTCCTGTAGAAGAGGTCCTTTCCTATAGGAGGAGATTGGTCCTGTAGAAGAGGTCCTTTCCTATAGGAGGAGATCAGTGTTGTAGAAGAGGTCCTTTCCTATAGGAGGAGATCGGTCCTGTAGAAGAGGTCCTTTCCTATAGGAGGAGATCGGTCCTGTAGAAGAGGTCCTTTCCTATAGGAGGAGATCGGTCCTGTAGAAGAGGTCCTTTCCTATAGAAGGAGATCGGTCCTGTAGAAGAGGTCCTTTCCTATAGGAGGAGATCGGTCCTGTAGAAGAGGTCCTTTCCTATAGGAGGAGATCGGTCCTGTAGAAGAGGTCCTTTCCTATAGGAGGAGATCGGTCCTGTAGAAGAGGTCCTTTCCTATAGAAGGAGATCGGTCCTGTAGAAGAGGTCCTTTCCTATAGGAGGAGATCGGTCCTGTAGAAGAGGTCTTTTCCTATAGGAGGAGATCGGTCCTGTAGAGGAGGTCCTTTCCTATAGAAGGAGATCGGTCCTGTAGAAGAGGTCCTTTCCTATAGGAGGAGATTGGTCCTGTAGAAGAGGTCCTTTCCTATAGGAGGAGATCGGTCCTGTAGAAGAGGTCCTTTCCTATAGGAGGAGATCAGTGTTGTAGAAGAGGTCCTTTCCTATAGGAGGAGATCGGTCCTGTAGAAGAGGTCCTTTCCTATAGGAGGAGATCGGTCCTGTAGAAGAGGTCCTTTCCTATAGAAGGAGATCGGTCCTGTAGAAGAGGTCCTTTCCTATAGGAGGAGATCGGTCCTGTAGAAGAGGTCCTTTCCTATAGGAGGAGATCTGTCCTGTAGAAGAGGTCTTTTCCTATAGGAGGAGATCGGTCCTGTAGAAGAGGTCCTTTCCTATAGAAGGAGATCGGTCCTGTAGAAGAGGTCCTTTCCTATAGGAGGAGATCGGTCCTGTAGAAGAGGTCTTTTCCTATAGGAGGAGATCGGTCCTGTAGAAGAGGTCCTTTCCTATAGGAGGAGATCGGTCCTGTAGAGGAGGTCCTTTCCTATAGAAGGAGATCGGTCCTGTAGAAGAGGTCCTTTCCTATAGGAGGAGATTGGTCCTGTAGAAGAGGTCCTTTCCTATAGGAGGAGATCGGTCCTGTAGAAGAGGTCCTTTCCTATAGGAGGAGATCAGTGTTGTAGAAGAGGTCCTTTCCTATAGGAGGAGATCGGTCCTGTAGAAGAGGTCCTTTCCTATAGGAGGAGATCGGTCCTGTAGAAGAGGTCCTTTCCTATAGGAGGAGATCTGTCCTGTAGAAGAGGTCTTTTCCTATAGGAGGAGATTGGTCCTGTAGAAGAGGTCCTTTCCTATAGGAGGAGATCGGTCCTGTAGAAGAGGTCCTTTCCTATAGAAGGAGATCGGTCCTGTAGAAGAGGTCCTTTCCTATAGGAGGAGATTGGTCCTGTAGAAGAGGTCCTTTCCTATAGGAGGAGATCGGTCCTGTAGAAGAGGTCCTTTCCTATTGGAAGGAGTTCGGTCCTGTAGAAGAGGTCCTTTCCTATAGAAGGAGATCGGTCCTGTAGAAGAGGTCCTTTCCTATAGGAGGAGATCGGTCCTGTTGAAGAGGTCCTTTCCTATAGGAGGAGATCAGTGTTGTAGAAGAGGTCCTTTCCTATAGGAGGAGATCGGTCCTGTAGAAGAGGTCCTTTCCTATAGGAGGAGATCTGTCCTGTAGAAGAGGTCCTTTCCTATAGGAGGAGATCGGTCCTGTAGAAGAGGTCCTTTCCTATAGAAGGAGATCGGTCCTGTAGAAGAGGTCCTTTCCTATAGGAGGAGATCGGTCCTGTAGAAGAGGTCCTTTCCTATAGGAGGAGATCAGTGTTGTAGAAGAGGTCCTTTCCTATAGGAGGAGATCGGTCCTGTAGAAGAGGTCCTTTCCTATAGGAGGAGATCGGTCCTGTAGAAGAGGTCCTTTCCTATAGAAGGAGATCGGTCCTGTAGAAGAGGTCCTTTCCTATAGGAGGAGATCGGTCCTGTAGAAGAGGTCCTTTCCTATAGGAGGAGATCTGTCCTGTAGAAGAGGTCTTTTCCTATAGGAGGAGATCGGTCCTGTAGAAGAGGTCCTTTCCTATAGAAGGAGATCGGTCCTGTAGAAGAGGTCCTTTCCTATAGGAGGAGATTGGTCCTGTAGAAGAGGTCCTTTCCTATAGGAGGAGATCGGTCCTGTAGAAGAGGTCCTTTCCTATAGGAGGAGATCTGTCCTGTAGAAGAGGTCCTTTCCTATAGAAGGAGATCGGTCCTGTAGAAGAGGTCCTTTCCTATAGGAGGAGATCGGTCCTGTAGAAGAGGTCCTTTCCTATAGGAGGAGATCGGTCCTGTAGAAGAGGTCCTTTCCTATAGGAGGAGATCGGTCCTGTAGAAGAGGTCCTTTCCTATAGGAGGAGATCTGTCCTGTAGAAGAGGTCTTTTCCTATAGGAGGAGATTGGTCCTGTAGAAGAGGTCCTTTCCTATAGAAGGAGATCGGTCCTGTAGAAGAGGTCCTTTCCTATAGGAGGAGATTGGTCCTGTAGAAGAGGTCCTTTCCTATAGGAGGAGATCGGTCCTGTAGAAGAGGTCCTTTCCTATAGGAGGAGATCGGTCCTGTAGAAGAGGTCCTTTCCTATAGGAGGAGATCTGTCCTGTAGAAGAGGATCTTTCCTATAGGAGGAAAAGTTTGATTCATGTGGGGTGATCCCCTGAGTGCCACATCCCAAATTGAAATTCAAGAACAATAGGGTTCCCCTTGGGGCGGGACTTTTAAGGCACTATGTAATTCAAGATACACAATTTATTTAGAAGCTTTATTGAAAAAATATAAATACAAAGAAAATAGTTAAAATGATTGGCAAGTTATACAAACATTACATACACAGTGAAAATGCACCACATGTAACCCACGGGTATTCACCCGACGCGTTTCGGAGAGGAACCCCGAACTCCTTCTTCAGGGGTGCCCGCAGGGGGTGGTCTAAAGATAATTAGTGTGTAAATAATATGTCATCCAACAAAATGTCAAAAACATGTACATTATAATAATTTAACAAAATTACAACAGAGCACTTACATGTTCACTGTAATGAATGGAGGAACTTGCCTGCCTGTGAAGGCTAAAAACAGGAGATCAGTGTGCCGATAGGCACCAAACTGGAATGCCGTGTAAAAATGCTAGATGTTGGGCCCAAAAGAGAAAGTTCTCTGGATGTCACAGATGGTTGAAACTGCTTGCAACCCGAATTCCCAAAGGGAAAAAGGGGTAGGAATAGCTGGAACCCCCAGAAGGCAGTCCTGCTGAGCAAAGGCCAAATAATTAAAGTTGAAAATCCCAGAATTAGCCAAAAAAAAAAAATTAACAATAGTAACAATTATTTGTCTAGAAGAGATCCAGACAAGAGTATTGTTTTGATTTCTTTTGCCTGGAAAGAAAAAACTGTCCATTGACAAAACAATATGAAGAAGCAGGTTATTTGGCTTGGGGACTTATAAGTCCCAAAATCAATGGTTAAAAATACAAGAGGAAAACATAATAGATATCCTCTTAGAAAAAATGCCAAATTCAAAAGAGAGAGGAAAAAAAAAAATCAAAACTTGCTATTGTAATTGGATGAACAGGCTATTCGACAGAATTTCTCAAAAAATAGTAAAATTAAATACCTTAAAATCACTTGTTTCGGGCAGACAGATCCAGCTTAGCAGGGTAGGTGTTATCTCATGCTCGGCAAAGGAACATATGAGTCCGATGCCGGGCATGTAGGATATAAAGGAGCTTTGTCAATCAGCTGGGACTAGTCTCAGCTGAAAGGCAATTGCAGTCAGCTGGTTGCCAATAGGGTTCCCCGGGTCACGTACGCTGGGCCCGCCCCCCGCCGGAAGTATCCAGCGGAAGCTGGACCGGCCTATGCGTCCCACCGACATGGTAATGGACTTCCGACTGCGTGGAACGCAAGGCGGAGTCCACTGGGCATGCGCCTGAAAGCTCGAGTCATGAGCTAGATGGAATAGGCTATTGCCGATATTGCGGGCGCCATCTAGTGGCGTCCGCTTTACCGTGCCGGGCTATTCCAGAGCCGAGATGGAGATGTGTATCTCCCCATCACACAGATTCGATCCATCGCGACATCAGAGACAGTTTGGGTCCTATAGAAAAAAGCAAAGCAGTAAAGACCATAAGCCTAAATATTAATAATTATTATCATTACAATATCAAAAAATGATTTTGAAAAAAAAAAAAAAAAGTAATTTTTAACATACAGTTGGCACCATAGGCAAACTGACATACCTGTGTACAAAAGTTTTATTCATACATATGCATAGTTACAAAGTATTGTACATTCACTCAATACTGATAGTTGCATGGGATAGAATTCAGAAATTAAGAGAAAACTGTGCAACCTTTTTATTGAACTCATATCATCATTTGATGCGTTTGACAACAGTAAAGGTTATAAAGGAAAAAGACAAAAAATATGAAAAAAACAAAAAGAAAAAGAAAAGAAGCTGCTACATGACAGTAGACTAGGTTGCTAAATTTCCATGCCACCAGATGTGAAGCCCTCCAGGAAGGGTTTGTATGAAACCATCTCATTAAGTCCTGGTGGTTCTGTCGCTCTAAGGCGATAGATCCAACGCAGCTCAAGTTGGAGGAGGGTCTTGTTCCAATCCCCTCCTCTTGAGCTGGGGTGGACTCTATCTAGAATCAAAAACTTTATTTTAGGAAACCTACCTGCGTGGACCAAACTGGTATGGCGACCGAGAGGAAGGTCTGGGTCGCAGGTTCTCATACTTTTTATGTGCCTGCAGGCACGTTTTGTGAAATCCAGTTTGGTTTTGCCAACATAAAAACAGCCGCACCCACAGAGGAGTAAATATACTACCCCGTGGGTGCGGCAGTTGGCAAAGTGCATGGGCCTAAAGATCTGTCCATTCGGAAGAATGGGATTCTTAGTGGTATGCATGAACTTGCAATACTTGCATGCCCCACACATGTAGGTTCCCCTGACTTAACAACAGTAACAATTATTTGTGTAGAAGAGATCCAGACAAGAATCCCATTCTTCCGAATGGACAAATCTTTAGGCCCATGCACTTTGCCAACTGCCGCACCCACGGGGTAGTATATTTACTCCTCTGTGGGTGCGGCTGTTTTTATGTTGGCAAAACCAAACTGGATTTCACAAAACGTGCCTGCAGGCACATAAAAAGTATGAGAACCTGCGACCCAGACCTTCCTCTCGGTCGCCATACCAGTTTGGTCCACGCAGGTAGGTTTCCTAAAATAAAGTTTTTGATTCTAGATAGAGTCCACCCCAGCTCAAGAGGAGGGGATTGGAACAAGACCCTCCTCCAACTTGAGCTGCGTTGGATCTATCGCCTTAGAGCGACAGAACCACCAGGACTTAATGAGATGGTTTCATACAAACCCTTCCTGGAGGGCTTCACATCTGGTGGCATGGAAATTTAGCAACCTAGTCTACTGTCATGTAGCAGCTTCTTTTCTTTTTCTTTTTGTTTTTTTCATATTTTTTGTCTTTTTCCTTTATAACCTTTACTGTTGTCAAACGCATCAAATGATGATATGAGTTCAATAAAAAGGTTGCACAGTTTTCTCTTAATTTCTGAATTCTATCCCATGCAACTATCAGTATTGAGTGAATGTACAATACTTTGTAACTATGCATATGTATGAATAAAACTTTTGTACACAGGTATGTCAGTTTGCCTATGGTGCCAACTGTATGTTAAAAATTACTTTTTTTTTTTTTTTTCAAAATCATTTTTTGATATTGTAATGATAATAATTATTAATATTTAGGCTTATGGTCTTTACTGCTTTGCTTTTTTCTATAGGACCCAAACTGTCTCTGATGTCGCGATGGATCGAATCTGTGTGATGGGGAGATACACATCTCCATCTCGGCTCTGGAATAGCCCGGCACGGTAAAGCGGACGCCACTAGATGGCGCCCGCAATATCGGCAATAGCCTATTCCATCTAGCTCATGACTCGAGCTTTCAGGCGCATGCCCAGTGGACTCCGCCTTGCGTTCCACGCAGTCGGAAGTCCATTACCGTGTCGGTGGGACGCATAGGCCGGTCCAGCTTCCGCTGGATACTTCCGGCGGGGGGCGGGCCCGGCGTACGTGACCCGGGGAACCCTATTGGCAACCAGCTGACTGCAATTGCCTTTCAGCTGAGACTAGTCCCAGCTGATTGACAAAGCTCCTTTATATCCTACATGCCCGGCATCGGACTCATATGTTCCTTTGCCGAGCATGAGATAACACCTACCCTGCTAAGCTGGATCTGTCTGCCCGAAACAAGTGATTTTAAGGTATTTAATTTTACTATTTTTTGAGAAATTCTGTCGAATAGCCTGTTCATCCAATTACAATAGCAAGTTTTGATTTTTTTTTTCCTCTCTCTTTTGAATTTGGCATTTTTTCTAAGAGGATATCTATTATGTTTTCCTCTTGTATTTTTAACCATTGATTTTGGGACTTATAAGTCCCCAAGCCAAATAACCTGCTTCTTCATATTGTTTTGTCAATGGACAGTTTTTTCTTTCCAGGCAAAAGAAATCAAAACAATACTCTTGTCTGGATCTCTTCTAGACAAATAATTGTTACTATTGTTAATTTTTTTTTTTTGGCTAATTCTGGGATTTTCAACTTTAATTATTTGGCCTTTGCTCAGCAGGACTGCCTTCTGGGGGTTCCAGCTATTCCTACCCCTTTTTCCCTTTGGGAATTCGGGTTGCAAGCAGTTTCAACCATCTGTGACATCCAGAGAACTTTCTCTTTTGGGCCCAACATCTAGCATTTTTACACGGCATTCCAGTTTGGTGCCTATCGGCACACTGATCTCCTGTTTTTAGCCTTCACAGGCAGGCAAGTTCCTCCATTCATTACAGTGAACATGTAAGTGCTCTGTTGTAATTTTGTTAAATTATTATAATGTACATGTTTTTGACATTTTGTTGGATGACATATTATTTACACACTAATTATCTTTAGACCACCCCCTGCGGGCACCCCTGAAGAAGGAGTTCGGGGTTCCTCTCCGAAACGCGTCGGGTGAATACCCGTGGGTTACATGTGGTGCATTTTCACTGTGTATGTAATGTTTGTATAACTTGCCAATCATTTTAACTATTTTCTTTGTATTTATATTTTTCAATAAAGCTTCTAAATAAATTGTGTATCTTGAATTACATAGTGCCTTAAAAGTCCCGCCCCAAGGGGAACCCTATTGTTCTTGAATTTCCTATAGGAGGAGATCGGTCCTGTAGAGGAGGTCCTTTCCTATAGGAGGAGATCGATCCTGTAGAAGAGGTCCTTTCCTATAGGAGGAGATCGGTCCTGTAGAAGAGGTCCTTTCTTATAGGAGGAGATCGGTCCTGTAGAAGAGGTCCTTTCCTATAGGAGGAGATCAGTCCTGTAGAAGAGGTCCTTTCCTATAGGAGGAGATCGGTCCTGTAGAAGAGGTCCTTTCCTATAGGAGGAGATCGGTCCTGTAGAAGAGGTCCTTTCTTATAGGAGGAGATTGGTCCTGTAGAAGAGTTCCTTTCCTATAGGAGGAGATCGGTCCTGTAGAAGAGGTCCTTTCCTATAGGAGGAGATCCGTCCTGTAGAAGAGGTCCTTTCCTATAGGAGGAGATCTGTCCTGTAGAAGAGGTCCTTTCCTATAGGAGGAGATCCGTCCTGTAGAAGAGGTCCTTTCTTATAGGAGGAGATCGGTCCTGTAGAGTAGGTCCTTTCCTATAGGAGGAGATCCGTCCTGTAGAAGAGGTCCTTTCTTATAGGAGGAGATCGGTCCTGTAGAAGAGGTCCTTTCCTATAGGAGGAGATTGGTCCTGTAGAAGAGGTCCTTTCCTATAGGAGGAGATCGGTCCTGTAGAAGAGGTCCTTTCCTATAGGGGAAGATCTGTGCTGTAGAAGAGGTCCTTTCCTATAGGGGAAGATCATCCTGTAGAAGAGGTCCTTTCCTATAGGAGGAGATTGGTCCTGTAGAAGAGGTCCTTTCCTATAGGAGGAGATCGGTCCTGTAGAAGAGGTCTTTTCCTATAGGAGGAGATTGGTCCTGTAGAAGAGGTCCTTTCCTATAGGAGGAGATCGGTCCTGTAGAAGAGGTCTTTTCCTATAGGAGGAGATCGGTCCTGTAGAAGAGGTCCTTTCCTATAGGGGAAGATCTGTGCTGTAGAAGAGTTCCTTTCCTATAGGGGAAGATCATCCTGTAGAAGAAACCGTAGAGGAGGATCTGTCCTATAAAATAGGTCCTGTCCTGTAGTAGAGGATCTGTCCCATAAAAGAGGTCCTATCCCGTAAAAGATGATCTGTTGCGTAAAAGAGATCCTGTCCTGTAGGAGAGGTCATGTCCTATAGAAGAGGTAATTTACCATAGAAAAGGGCCTGTACCGTAGAGGAGGTCCTGCCCCATAGAAGAGGTCATGTCCCGTAGAAGAGGTCCTGTCCCATAGAAGAGGTCATGTCCCGTAGAAGAGGTCCTGTCCCATAGAAGAGGTCATGTCCCGTAGAAGAGGTCCTGTCCCATAGAAGAGGTCATGTCCCGTAGAAGAGGTCCTGTCCCACAGAAGAGGATCTGTCTCACAGAAGACGACCTGTCCCATAGAAGAGGATCTGTCCCGTAGAAGAGCTCTTGTCCTGTAGAAGAGATCCTGTCCCATAGAAGAAGTCCTGTTCCGTACAATAGGTTCTGTCCCATAGAAGAGGTCCCTGTTGTGGAAATTTTATTAGGATTATTGTGGACATTTTTCTGCATTTGTTTTATTTAGATTAGCATTATGGCTCCTGTTGTCGGTTTGCTCTTTTGAGCGTATTTGGGTGAACTGGCATTATGGAAAGACTATTGGCGGTGAAAACCTTCCCTTAGATGTGTAGACTCGTTTGCTCTACATAGACATCTCCGCCGGCGAACACTCCATGCGCAGGTCTGTTTTGCCGGTATAGATCTATGTGTATTGCGGTGCAGAGTCAATATTGTTTTGATATCTACCTATCTTTATGAAGGGATTCACGCTCATGTCTTTCTACTATGCCTGATCACCATAGAGGAAACAGCATCATGGCTCTTTCTCTGCAGATAGCCTCACTTCCAGAGCTTTTTTTCAGCCTGGAACTTGGTTCCACCACCTCTGGCTCAGGTCTCACTTGTAAAGACAGAGGCTTCTGTGTTTACAAGAGACAGCTTGTCTCTTAACAGCTCCCACAGATCTGATCTCCTCATCGTCTCCCCTGGGTTCAGGATGGGGACAAGGGAGATGCAGGTGCCCAGGGTGGAGTGTGAATGCCAACACTCCCATTGAATGATCCCCCTGCAAGTGAAAGAGGCAAAACCACCTATATTGTGTGGGGAGGTAATACTGTAGCCAGCTGGAAGCTTAATCTTAATACAGCAACAAAAGTAAGACATGTGGTAGATGGTGGAGTTTTTAAGGAGTGGGGAGATGGGGGCAGTGGAGGAGGGGGTTGCATGCAGAGGTCTGAGCTGAAGAGGGGTGAACGCGAGATGCAGGTGGGGGAATGCAGAAGTAGGCAGCTGTGAAAGAGCACCCTGAACTCTGCACTTTGTATGCAGCACACCCCTAAACTCTGTACTCTGTGTGTAACACACACCAACCCACACAATCTCTGCACATTATGCACTCCTATCATTTAATGCCCCTGTATGACCATCTCACTGTTATTAAAATGTGACCACACCCACTATTTGACACAGTTTGGAGGGTGTATATGTATTGGGGCAGGGGGGTCATGGTTGAGTTTGTGCACCTATTTTCTGAGAAAGAAAGCCCTGCTCACATCTATGGGAACAGTAATATAATTGTAGCACTCTCCTAGGTAGGTGCTAGGCAAAGCATAATTTGGCCCTGTTCTGCTTATCAGAAGGGCCTGATCTATTAATTACCCTGCCACATGCTTCCAGGTGTGACCTGTTAAGTCTGGGGAGTCCCCCCACTGTATCCAATGAGGGACCTTGTTGGACAGTGGAGGAAACCTAGCCAATAGCACACCAGGGTTTATGACTGTCCCAGTGGGTGGGCATTGCTGCAATGCATCCTGGGATTAGGAATAAATCCTGAGGGAGCATGTGACAGGGTGTCTTTTGGCGGGAGCAAAGTCCCAGGAGGGGGTGACGGCTGTCTCTCCTCCTGCTGAAGTGAGCAAGGTGGTCCAGGCAGTCGGCCTAGGGACCAGGGGTTGAGCTGTGTTGCAGAAGATCCAGTGTGTGCTGACCGAGTGGAGCTGCTGGGCAGAGTTCTTCTGGAAAAAACAGTGTCGTGAATACTCAAGATCTGCCCAGGGGTCTGCCTAAGAGAGGGGACCACTCCAGAGAGGTCAAAGGGATCAGAGAGCCAGCTAACCCAGAGTGTTGCAGTAAAGGGGGTGCCAAGTTGTGAAGCCCTGAATATTAGGGAGTAAAGGGGGCGCCAGGAAAGGCCCTGAAGTGTCTCAGCAGTACAGTCTGCACTACAAGTCAGCTACCTTAGGGAGGAGTACCTTAGGGAGCTTAAAGGAATTTTCACAGTCAAAGGTGAAGCTAAAGTAAGCGGCCTAGCTGTGACCATCGTCAGTCAGCATTAACCAGCGTCAGTCAGCGTTAACCAGCGTCATTTAGCAGTTCTATATAGTCCCTGCCTATTTTGTGCATAGTTCAGTTGTTGGAGTTCTCAATAAACCCTAAAAACCGAAGAAACTGGACGGGTTCTTGTCTGAGGCAACCACACTTGGAAACATGCTTAAATGTCCTACTGTTGCTAATGGTAACCCAGGGGAACCCACACTCAGCAGCTCCCATGGGAGTAGTGCTACATAATCCTATTACGCATTGTTCGCTGAAGCTTTGCTAAATGGGATTCACACCAGTAGTAACGGAGGAAGTCCATGCATGGGTTTTATTGGAGCAGCAATGGAGCTCGCTCCATTACCTTATAAAAAAGCTGAGAACTGTGATTTTTATCACAACAGGATTGATTGCGCTTGGCGTAAATTAATATCCAAAAGTGCACTTGTTAGCGCAACAGAGTTATTTGTGCATCAAGCGTATATTCATTTCAACGACACCCTGAAGAAGAGGTCCTGTCCTCTAGAAGAGGATCTGTCCCATAGAAGAGGTCCTGTCCCGTAGAAGAGGATCTGTCCCGTAGATGATCTGTCCCGTAGAAGAGGTCCTGTCCCATAGAAAAGGATCTGTCCTGCAGAAAAGGTCCTGTCCCATAAAAGAGGGTCTGTCCCGTAGAAGAAAGCCTCTCCAGCAGACGAGGATATGTCCCATAAAATAGGTCCTGCCCTGAAGAATTGGATATGTCCTATAGAAGAGGATCTGTCCCATAGAAAAGGATCTGTCCCGTAGAAGTGGTCCATTCCCATAGAAGAGGATCTGTCCCATAGAAGCGGTCCAATCCCGTAGAAGAGGATCTGTCCCATAGAAGAGTTCAAGTCCTTTAGAAGTGGATTTATCCCATAAATGAGGGTCTGTCCAGTTGAAGAGGCCCTCTGGAGTAGAGGAGGATCTGTCCCATAAAAGAGGTTATGTTCTGTAGAAGAGGATCTGTCCCATAATAGAGGTCCTGTCCTATAGAAGAGGTCATGTCCCGAAGAAGAGGTCATGTCCCATAAAAGAGGTCCTGTACCGTAGAAGAGGTCATGTGCCGTACAGAAGGTCTTGCCCAGTAAAAGAGGTCCTGTCTCGTAAAAGAAGTCCTGTCCCGTAGAAGATATCCTGTTTAGACTGTACATCTGGAACTGATTGGCTGATGTGGTGTAGCCATCACTTCCTGTCTTTGTTCTTTTGTTGCCCTATAAATAAACAAAGCCCATTGTTCAAAACAGGACAAACTTGGAAGCATCCAAACTGAAACAGCCTGTGTGTGTCTGTATCTGTGGGGATGGTGAGCGCACTCCATTGCCTTATAAAATAGAGCTGAGAACTGTGCTTTTTAGCACAATTATTATACACTTGTTGCTTTCAAGGTCTTACCTTGCTTTCCTGTTGGCAGCCATCTTGGACACGTGCAGACTGCTGGTTCATATAAACTCTGTTTGCATCATCACTTGTCTGTTGCCTGGGCATCGCTCAGTGATGATGTTGCACACCTGACTATATATATTACCTAATGGCTTTCAGACCTTGCCCTTGCATTTGTGCTCAAAGGTGCATTACATTACTGCTAGCAGTCCCCTGTTTTCTCCATGCATGACTTGGCTTGGCTGACGACCTTCCTGGCTCTGGATTCCGCATCGGCAGACGACCCCGCATCAGACAACGACCCAGCTTCAGCAGACTACCCACTTCTGGGCTCTATCTCGGCTTGGATGACTACCTGTTCCTGGACTCTATCCCGGCTTGGATGACTACCTGCCTCCGAACTTGACCACGGCTGTTCTTGATTTTGCTCCTCTCTCTTGCTGTGCTATTATTATTGTTACATAAAGAAAATCGCTTTATTTTACTTGCATCTTTGTGTGGTCTGGTTTCCTGGCACCCTGACAGTACGTAAAGGCCATGAATCCTGACGATCTGGGTGCTCCTATGCTTCCCATGCTGCTTACCAGGATCAATCAATAAGATCACCTTTTGGGTCAGTTCGCTCAGATGTTGCAGACATTGCTTGCACACACAGCACACCTTGCTCCTGGTGCTGCTAGGCCGGTGGTCCCTCCTGTTGCACCTGCTGCTGCTCCTGTTGCCGCTCCTGCAGCTGAAGTCGCTGTTACCAGAGGGATGACTGGTTCCGTCCCCTCCCGCAGCGCTATGGGGGTGAACCGAGTCAGTGTCGTGGCTTCCTGAACCAAGTGGGCATTTATATTGAGATGGTTCCTCAGGCGTTTCCCTCTGACAGGTCCAAGGTGGGCTTCCTAATCTCATTGCTCTCGGGCAACGCCTTGGCCTGGGCGAATTCTTTATGCGAGAACGATAATTCTGTGATTCTCGAGTACCCGAGTTTTGATGCCTCGTAGGGTATTCGATGTGCCTGCTCGCTCTGCTTCTGCTGCTAAGCTGCTCCTGTCCATTCAACAGGGTATTTGAACCGTTGCCGAGTATGCCATCGAATTTCGTACCCTAGCAGCAGAGGTGGGCTGGACTAATGAGGCTCTGGTGGCAGTCTTCTCTCATGGTCTCTCTGATGCATTGAAGGATGAGATTGCGGCCAAGGTTCTCCCTGATGAGCTCGAGGCTCTCATTTCCTTCCTGATTTTGATTGATACCAGGCTCAGGGAGAGACCATCATTTAAGGAGCGCCTGCGGAGGCCTCCTACCAGATTGGCTCCTACGTTTTCTTTCCCACCCATTCCTCCCTCACCTCCTGGGGATGGTGCGTCTGGCTGTAAACCCATGCAGCTTGGGTTCACTCGCCTTTCTGAGGCTGAGCAGGCCTTAAAATCTTGTCCTACACGTCCGGGAAACGCTCGCACCTAAGATTCTGTCGGGGGAGATCTTAGGTGGAATTTCCTCGTCCCTGGTTTCCCGTAAAGATAAACCGCTAATCACAGTTATCCTCTCCTTGGCAGCAGGCTCAGTGGTTACCCAGGTGTTGGTAGACTCAGGTGCTGGCAGTTACTTTATTGACAGTACGTTTGCTGCTGCGAATTCCATACCCTTGCAGCCCTGTGTTGCTTCACTGGTCATAGAGGCGATTGATGGCAGACCCCTGCAACCGGCACAGGTTACCTACGAGACTGTTACAGTTGACGTGGCGATAGGGGCTGTTCACAGGCAGTCATCCTGTTTCTAGGTTATATCATCCCCACTACTCTGTTGTTTTAGGGTACCCTTGGCTTCAGAAGCATAATCGGACCTTTGATTGGCAGTCGGCTGAGATCTTCTCTTGGTCTCCACAGTGTGGCTCTGTTTGTATCTATGGGCCTGTAAAGGTACTCTGTACCTCCTCAGATTCAGTATTGCCTACTGAATATCATGAGTATCAAGATGTATTTGACAAGATGCATGCTGGTATTCTTCCTCCTCATCGTCCGTACGATTGTGCCATAGACTTGCAACCTGGTGCCATTCCCCCTCGTGGCGGGGTTTATCCTCTCTCGGTTGCTGAGAATAAGACCACGGAGAAGTACGTGGTGGATAACTTCCTTTGATCTCTGCCTGTACAGGGCAGCGCAATGGAGATGAGTAGATGGGGAAGAGTTGTGGAGATGAGGATCAGCTATGGAGACGAGGAGGGGGAGGAGCTGGGGACGGGTTGTGGAGATAAGGAGGGGGTAGGGAGATGGGAAGGAGTTATGTAGATGAAGAAGGGTTACTGTATAGAGATAAGTAAGTAGAGGCGATGAATAGAGGGGTTATGGAAATTAGGAAAAAGAGTAAGGAGATCAGGAGGAGGTATTGAAATGAAGAGAGAGTAGGGAGATGAGAACGGTTATGGAAATGAGAGGAGGCTATGGAAAAATGAAGGAAAGGAAATGAAGAACAGTCATGGAGATCATGAGGGGGATGGGTTTTGGAGATTAGGATTTGGAGGAGATGAAGGGGGGTTATGGAGATTAGGAAGAGTTATGGAAATGAGGGGTAGGGAGATGAGGATGGTTATAGAAATAAGAGGGGGGCTATGGAAATATAGAGGAGGGGAGATAAAGAGGTGTCATGGAGATCATGAGGGGGATGGGTTATGGAGATCGAGACAGGTTATGGAGATGAGGAGTTGGAGGAGATGAAGAGGGATTTTGGAGATGATGAGGGGCTATGAAGCTTGGCAGTGGCGGCCGGTGTGTTGGGGGCACAGGGGCGCCGCTCCCCCTATCAATGCGTCCGGCCCCCTAATCTACATGTGGGGCGCCGGACGCATGGAGTTCAATGGGGCTTTTTTTTTTGCTTCACCTGATTAGAGCCAGAGGCTCTAATAGGCTTCAGCAAAGGATAGACCCAGGGCGTAAAGCCGTGCGCCCCGAGCCCACCCATTGTGTGACAATAGCGAATGAAAATTCGCTATTGTCACACGGATCCTCCTCCTGGCCAATCAGGAAGCGGGTCCGATACGCGCTTCCTGATTGGCCAAAAGGCAAACCCCATGCCATTGTCTGGGGAGGAGGTGGGAGCCGGGAGGACTGAGGAGGACTCGGGAAGGCGCCGCCGCGCCGGGGAACTGAAGCCGTGAGCCGCCGCTGAAACTGGGTACGGTTATGGAAATGAGGAGGGGTTATGGAAATGTGAGGGAGCTATAGAAATATGGAGGAGGAGAGATGAAGAGGGTTTATGGAGATGAGGATTGGTTATGGAGACGAGGAGTTGCAGGAGATGAAGAGGGGTTATGGAGATCAGGAGGAGTTATGGAAATAAAGAGTGGGTAGCGAGATGAGGATGGTTATGGAAATGAGAGGAGGCTATGGGAAAATGGAGGAGGGGAGATGAAGAGGGGTCATGGAGATGATGAGGGGGGATGGGTTATGGAGAAGAGGATGGGCTATGGAATTGAGAGGGGGACTATGGAAATATAGAGATGATGAGGGGGGAAGAGTTATGGAGGTGAGGAAGGGCTCTGGTGATGAGGAGTTGGGGGAAGATGAACAGGGGTTATGTAAATGAGGAGGAGTTGTGGAGATGAGGATGGGTTATAAAAATAAGGAGGGATTTTAGAGATGAGGAGATGGGAAGGGGTTATAGAAAGAGGGAGAGGGATTATGGAGATAAAAAGGGGAGAGGAGATAAGGAGGAAAAGAGAATAAGAGAATAAGGAGAAGCTATGGAGATAAAAAGGAGGGGAGTTGGGGAGGGCTTATTGAGATGAGTAGGGGGTTGGGACTGGTTATGGAAATGAGGAGGAGCTATGGAGATTGGTAGACATTGTAAAGATTAGGAGGGGTTAAGGAGCTAAAGGAGGATGAGGTTTAGAAAGAAGTGAGGAGATAAGTAGAAGTTATGGAGATGAGGGAGATGAGAAAGAGGGGGAGGAGATGAGGAGAGGTCTGTGTAAACCATCAGAAATTAAATAGGCAGGGCTGACACCACATACTTTTGAATTCAGAACATTGTCATCACAAATGGGAAGTTAGGAGCTCACTATATTTCTGACACATCAACAGTTATTTTTCTGTACCTAAAAGGATAAACATAGGAAAATGTGCATATATTCCAGAAATGTTTAGTATGACATTTGTGTTCACTTTAACCACTTAAGCCCCGGAAGACTTCACCCCCATTCCGACCAGGGGTTTTTTTGCGATTTGGCACTGCGTGAATTTAACGGACAATTGCGCGGTTGTGCGACGCTGTACCTAAACTAATTTGACGTCCTTTTTTTTCCCACAAACAGAGCTTTCTTTTGGTTGTATTTGATCACCTGTGCGATTTTTACTTTTTGTGGTATAAACAAAAAAAGAGCGTGAATTTTGCAAAAATAACAATATTTTTCAAATTTATTTATATGAAATTCCCCAAAAAAAAATTTAAAAATCAAAATTTTTTTAACATTTTAGGCCAATTTGTTTTATGCTACATATGTTTGGTAAAAAAAAAAATCGCAAAAAGTGTATTTTGATTGGTTTGCGCAAAAGTTATTGCGTTTACTAACAAAGGGAAAGATTTTTGTCATTTTTGTTGTTTTTTTTTTAACGAGTAATGGCAGCGATCTGCGATTTTTTTGCGGTACTGCGACATTGCGGAGGACAGATCGGACCCTTGACTGAAATTTTTGACACTTTTGGGGTTACCAGTGACATTACTACAGTAATCAGTGCTATATATATGCACTGTTACTGCAAAATGACACTGGCAGGGAAGGGGTTAACTTTATTGGGGAAGGAGGGGTTAAGTGTGTCCCTAGGGGCATGCTTCTAACTGTGATTGGACATGGCTACTGGTGTAAGAACAGTGATCAACGGTGTGATCACTATTCCTACACAGGGGAGAATGACAGGCGGCTTTGTTTACATTAGCCGTCTGCCTTTCTCCCTTCACGGCGGACGATCGCGAGTGACCGGCGGACATCGGGTCCGCCGGTCACACGCACGGACTTCCCCGCGAACGAGCCGGGGAGCGGGCGAGCGCCACGGCGGGCGCGCACTCACCCGCTATTGGCTCACATACAAGTGACAGGCGAGTGACGTACCCATACGTCACTTTGCCGGGCCGAGGCTGACCGCCGCAGTATATGTACTTGTGGCGGTCGGCAACCGGTTAAAAGGCAAACATTAAAGGAGGAAAACCCTGCAAAAAAAAAATAAAATCAGTGTCCAGCTTCCCTCTGCTTCCATCTGGTGTAGCCTAACAACACACAGTCATTGTTGGCATCTGATGAAGGGGGAGTGTTGATCCCCTGAAACGCGTTGTTATTCTCTGCTGACCTCTTGTCAAAATAAACCTTCACTGAACTGTGGATTTGTGGCTTCAGACTGCTCCAAGGACCCCCCCAGGCACCCCCTGTTTAAAGTTTGAGTCTGAGCAAGACTTGATCTCCTTTTTGGTCCTTCAGCCCAGCGATCCAGCTTTTATCAGAAATGGTGGGTTGTCAGTTGTGAACAATCAGCCCCACGGACTCTGCTAAGTCACAGACATAAAGAAGGACGTAGTATTGCACAAACCAGATTTATTTATTTACATTTTTATTACAGAAAATTTCCAACATCTACGTCATCAGACATTCCATCTACACAGCACAACGCACCAACTACAGCAGAGACAGTATTCCCCCCGACACCCCGCCTTGGGCCTCGGGACATGCTGAGCTAATAATAAAGCAGACAACAAAATCCCATATTATATTATATCCCCGGATGTAAAAAAAAAAAAAGATGAACAAGTGAATGGGTTTTGAGAATGAAAATGAAAAGTAGGGACAGAGCACGGGAAATGATAGGTGTCTATTTATTAAATAAAATGCATAGTCTTTCATCCAGGTGCTCTGTATGTACATTTGTTCTAAGTGAATGTGGCAAAAACGAATGTTCTTTAGGCTATTTTCTATTCTGAACAAATGTTCTTTTAGTACAAGCAGCTGTACTATACCATGTCACGTGGCTGCCATTCAGAGCTCCCAGCTGCTGTCACTCAAACTATGTGCGGGGGAGGAGCTCCCAGCTGCTGTCACTCAAACTGTGTGCGGGGGAGGAGCTCCCAGCTGCTGTCACTCAAACTGTGTGCGGGGGGCGTGTCAGCAATACTGTGACCATAGGAGTAACGGCAGGGCTGTGCGGGGGAGCAGCATGTCAGCAGTAGTCTGACTACAGGGCTACAGGCAGGACTGGTTAGAGGAGGGGAATGTCAGCCGTATTCTGACCATAGGAGTAATGACAGGGCTAAGTGTGGGGAGCGGCATGTCAGCAGTAGTCTGAGTAAAGGGGTACAGGCAGGACTAGGAAGAGGAGAAGCGTTTTAGCAGTAGTCTAAACACAGGGGTACAGGCAGGACTGGGCAGAGGAGAAGCGTGTTAGCAGTAGTCTAAACACAGGGGTACAGGCAGGACTGGGCAGAGGAGGGGTATGTTAGCAGTAGTCTGAACACAGGGGTACAGGCAGGACTAGGAAGAGGAGAAGCGTGTTAGCAGTAGTCTGATCACAGGGGTACAGGCAGGACTGGGCAGAGGAGGAGTATGTTAGCAGTAGTCTGAACACAGGGGTACAGGCAGGACTAGGAAGAGGAGAAGCGTGTTAGCAGTAGTCTGAACACAGGGGTACAAGCAGGACTGGGCAGAAGAGGAGCATGTAAGTAGTAGTCTGGCTACAGGGGTACAGGCAGGACTAGGCAGAGGAGGTGTATGTCAGCAGTAGTCTGATCACAGGGGTACAGGCAGGACTGGGCAGAAGAGGAGCATGTAATTAGTAGTCTGACTACAGGGGAACAGGCAGGACTGGGCAGAGGCAGAGTGTGTCAGCAGAAGTCTGATTACAAGGGTAAAGGCAGAACTGGGCACAAGGGGTGTGTGTCAGCATAAGTCTGACTACAAGGGTAAAGGCAGAACTGGGCACAGGGGGTGTGTGTCAGCATAAGTCTGACTACAAGGGTACAGGCAGGACTGGGCAGAGGAGGGGTATGTCAGCAGTAGTCTGATCATGGAGGTACAGGTAGGACTGGGCAGAGGAGGGGTATGTCAGCAGAAGTCTGATCACAGGGGTACAGGCAGGACTGGGCAGAGGAGGGGTATGTCAGCAGTAGTCTGATCATGGAGGTACAGGTAGGACTGGGCAGAGGAGGGGTATGTCAGCAGAAGTCTGATCACAGGGGTACAGGTAGGACTGGGCAGAGGAGGGGTATGTCAGCAGTAGTCTGGTCACAGGGGTACAGGCAGGACTGGGCAGAAGAGGAACATGTAAATAGTAGTCTGACAACAGGGGAACAGGCAGGACTGGGCAGAGGGGGTGTGTGTCAGCAGAAGTCTGACTACAGGGGTAAAGGCAGGACTGGGCAGAGGAGAGGTATGTCAGCAGTAGTCTGGTCACAGGGGTACAGGCAGGACTGGGCAAAAGAGGAGCACGTAAGTAGTAGTCTGACTACAGGGGTAAAGGCAGGACTGGGAGGAGAGGGGTGTGTGTCAGCAGAAGTCTAACCACAAGGGTACAGGCAGGACTGGGCAGAGGAGGGGTATGTCAGCAGTAGTCTGATCACAGGTGTACAGGCAGGATTGGGCAGAGGAGGGGTATGTCAGCAGTAGTCTGATCACAGGGGTAAAGGCAGGACTGGGCACAGGGGGTGTGTGTCAGCAGAAGTCTGACTACAGGGGTACAGGCAGGACTGGGCAGAGGAGGGGTATGTAAGCAGTAGTCTGATAACAGGGGTACAGGCAGGACTAGGCAGAGGAGGGGTATGTCAGCAGTAGTCTGATCACAGGGGTACAGGCAGGACTGGGCAGAGGAGGGGGTATGTCAGCAGTAGTCTGATCACAGGGGTACAGGCAGGACTGGGCAGAGGGAGAGTGTGTCAGCAGAAGTCTGATTACAAGGGTAAAGGCAGGACTGGGCACAGGGGGTGTGTGTCAGCAGAAGTCTGACTACAAGGGTACAGGCAGGACTGGGCAGAGGAGGGGTATGTCAGCAGTAGTCTGATCACAGGGGTACAGGCAGGACTGGGCAGAGGAGAGGTATGTCAGCAGTAGTCTGATCACAGGGGTACAGGCAGGATAGGGCGGAGGAGGGGTATGTCAGCAGTAGCCTGATCACAGGGGTACAGGCAGGATTGGGCAGAGGAGGGGTATGTCAGCTGTAGTCTGATCACAGGGGTACAGGCAGGATTGGGCAGGGGAGGGGTATGTCAGCAGTAGTCTGATCACAGGGGTACAGGCAGGACTGGGCAGAGGAGGGGAATGTCAGCAGTAGCCTGATCACAGGGGTACAGGCAGGATTGGGCAGAGGAGGGGTATGTCAGCTGTAGTCTGATCACAGGGGTACAGGCAGGATTGGGCAGGGGAGGGGTATGTCAGCAGTAGTCTGATCACAGGGGTACAGGCAGGACTGGGCAGAGGAGTAGTGTGTCAGCAGCAGTCTGACCATAGGTTGGGTGGGGGGGACATGTCAACGATACTCTGACTACTAGGGTCCACAGGAGTATGACCAGGGATTGGCACGGGGGTATAGGCACACCATGTGTAGGTACAACATCCTTTACCTCTAAAGTAGAAGGCTGAAATGCAAATAAACCAGCGAGCTAGTATGTTTACCTGGTCTTTTTCAGCATAAGTATAAATGAAAAGCGAACAGGCTACATTTAGATACGCCTACATGGAACATCAGACACATACTGTATATGAAATATTCAATTTAGGGGTAACATACACTATTGGGGTATACAGACATCTGTAGGCAAATATCCTCCAGCATAAAATACCCGGCATTTTCCCACACTCAGGGGAGCAACAAGTGGATGTACGTGTCACCTGCCACTCCCTGGGCATTGGAAGGGTCTTTGGGGTTGATTTACTAAAAGCGGAGAGTGCAAAATCTGGTGCAGTTCTGCGTAGAAACCAATCAGCTTTCAGGTTTTATTGTCAAAGCTTAATTGAACAAGCTGAAGTTAGAAGCTGAATAACTACTATGCACAGCTACACCGGATTTTGCACTCTCCAGTTTTAGTAAATCTACCCCTTTATGTCTGCAAACATCCCCGTGCATGTACCCTAAATTAGCTTTGGCTTTTTATAAATAGTAGAAAGCAGTGAAATAAAAAAAGGGACTAAAAAGGAACTTCTCATTTTCTCCCCTTTATAAATAGATCCTTGGGGGTCCCCACAAAAACCCCCATAGACTGCATCAAAGTCACCATGTTAAGGGGTGGCCGTTCTCTGCCTGGCAGCAGAATCTGGAAGAGAAAGAAAATGCAAGAATTATCTGTGTGTGTGAGAGACAACTGGGAGAAGAAATTTGCAATATCTGGTTATAAAGATATAGGTTTATATACTGTAGTCAGAGAGACAGACAGACAGATTGTAGGATAGTTTTAGTTCTCACCATCTGTAGGTTCAGCTCTCTCCTCTTCTGCTGGTGCCTCTGACTCTTCTACCTCAAGTGTGTCATCCTCCTCCTCGCCCTGCGTACCTGATATCATGGTAAAGGGTCATGGTTTTAATGCACACTTTTACAGGTTTAATATTGGGGTTAATAATGACTCCCCAAGATTTTCACAGAAAGGCACAAATGTTCACCAGAGCAGTGCCCCTGGAGTGGCATATCCAACCAATAACCCCCATGGGTGCAGACCAGATCCCTTTCAGATCCCAAGGATCAGCACATCCAACCAATAACACCCATAAGTGCAGACTAGAACCCTCTTAGACCCCAGGGAGGGCTGTATACCACCAATAAAACCCATGGGTACAGGCCAGAACCCTCTCAGACCCTGGGGGGACCGTATGCCACCAATACCACCCATAAGTGAAGACCAGAACCCTCTCAGACCCCAGGAAAGACCGTATACTAGCAATGAAACCCATGGGTACAGGCCAGAACCCTCTCAGTCCCTGGGGAGGACTATATACCACCAATAACACCCATAAGTGCAGACTAGAACCCTCTCAGACCCCAGGGAGGGATGTATACCACCAATAAAACCCATCGGTACAGGCCAGAACCCTCTCAGACCCTGTGGGGACCGTATGCCACCAATACCACCCATAAGTGAAGACCAGAACCCTCTCAGACCCCAGAAAAGACCGTATACTAGCAATGAAACCCATGGGTACAGGCCAGAACCCTCTCAGGCCCAAGGAAGAAACACATCCCACCAAAAAAAGCTTTGGGTACAGACCAGCACTATCCTAAATCCCAAGGCTTAGCACATCCCACGAAAAAAAAAAAAAACCCTGGGTACAAGCCAGAACCCTTGAAGGCTCCAGACAGGAGCGCATCCCATCAATAACACCCATGGGTGCAGACTACAAATCTTTTAGACCCTGGGGAAGAGCACATCCACCGAACACCCATGGGTGCAGACCACAACACTCTCAGACCCCAGGGAGGAGCATATTCCACCAGCAAAGATTAATAATATTAATGCACACTATTACAAGTGTAATAATGACCCCCTGAGATCTTCCCTGCTATGCATCCCAGGATATTCTCCATCCCACCCTCAGGGATGTACATATGACCCCTTCTCGATATATTCTCAATCACACCATCACAGATATACATATGACCCCTTCCAAACATCACAGATTATTTCAATATGTTCTCCATTGCACCTTCATGGGTGTACATATGGCCCCATCCCAAGATATTCTCCATCCCTCCCTCATGAATGTAAATATCACCTTATAACAAAATATTCTCCATCCCACCTCACGGATATACTTTTGTAAGATTCTGGTACCTTTGGTACCCTTATTGCCCATTTTCCTTTTCATATTGCGTCCCACCTTTTTAGTTAGGTGGAACGCATATACCTTTAAGCCGGATGACATCATCGCTGAGCGCCGCTCTGAGCGGCTATTTCAATCGCCGAATTTCTCTCTCACATTGTTCGTTCAATGTTACCGCATGCTCACAAGCCTTGTCTTATGCTGCCGGAGCCTCCAGCTATTCTCTTTACCTGGAACAGACCGGAACCTCTCTACTGATCCCGTATCTCGCTACCGGATCACTCCCTCACTACCGGACCCCTCTACTTACTAACCTTACTAGTGATAAGTACCCCACAGGGGATTCCTCCATAACTAACTTACACTATCTACCTCTGCACATTAAGGACTGTTACTATCTATGCATACTAATTCTATCATCTGCGCTGTTACATAGATTGCTAGCTCTTGAGTCTACTACCATCTATCCTTGCACTGGGTTAGTCTATCCTGTATATGTCATCTGCTGTCCTCACCACCTGTTACCATACATGATTACTAACCTATCTGCATTCTACCTATTACCATCTACTACTCTCCTGAACATTACTATCAAGTGCTTATCATTGCTGTCACTGCTCACACCTGTCCCTTCAGCACATCACCTCCATACTGTCATATACATCCCATCACTCCAGGAACATCTTATTGAGTGTGTGTATATCTGTATGCTGAAGCAGACAGGCCCACAGTGATGAGTCTGGAGAGTTGGATCTGGTATTTCAACACATCTCTACATGACTACTGAGTGGAGATTCTGCAGCTGCAAATCCAGCTTACTATAAAAACGCAGGAGCGTTACAGATTGAACGAACCCAAAAAATGGATTCAGCAGAATTACCCACTCAAGTGACACAATTAACACAACAAGTAAATGCATTAATACTTGCTCTTACTGAAGTAAAAGATGAAAATCAGACTCTGAGACAGCAGGTAACCCGTCTTTCACAGCTTACTGCTGCTCAGCCCCCTGAACCTAAAATAAACCCTCCTTTAGTGTTTACAGGTGATCGGAAAAAATTTCGTGAATTCAAAAACGCATGTCAATTGCTTTTTTTGCTAAAACCTCGTACTTACCCTACTGATCAAATTAAAGTTTGTACCGTCATTTCATACTTAACGGTGATCCACGGGCCTGGGCAGACTCTCTCTTTGAGAAAGATGATCAGCTTCTCAACTCCTATCCTTTATTCCTAGCGGAACTCGCTAGCTTATATGAAGACCCCAATAGGCAGAGTACTGCTGATATCCAATTGAGGGCTTTAAAACAAGGAAGGAGACCTGTTGAAGACTTTGTAGCAGAGTTCAAAAGATGGACCCTTGATTCAGGGTGGAATGATACATCTCTGCGAACTCAGTTCAGACTCGGGTTGTCAGAAGCCGTTAAAGACGAGCTCGCCCGAGCGGATTTACCTGGCACTTTGGATGCCTTAATACAACTCAGTATCAACATTGACAGGCGACTGCGAGAAAGAAAGGCTGAGAAAATGGGAATGCCATTGTCTAGTCCTTCTCGGATTTCGGCCGTTGACCCTACTCCTATGGAGGTAGGAACCATACGCCCACCTTTATTAACTACTGAACGAGCCAGGAGAAGATCCAGTAATCTCTGCATGTACTGCGCATCCCCGGATCATTTGATAAGCGTCTGTCCCCTTGTCCGCAAAAAAGAGGGTGAGTGTTCACATTTCTTGCTAGGGGGATTAACGACTTCCTTTCCTAATCCCTATCTCTTTATTCATTTAACATTACAGTGGGACCAGACTAGGATTACCACCAAGGCTATGATCGACACAGGATCTTGTGGGAACTGTATCGATACACGTTTTGTTACTTTAAATAAAATACCTATTATTTCAAAACCTAAACCTGTCTCTGTTAGTTTCATTAACGGTATTCCGTTATCTTCTGGTCCAATCACCAATCAGACACAAGCACTCCTTGTCACTGCTAACGAGTCTCATATGGAGACCACCACTTTTGATGTACTATCTTCACCCCATTTTCCCATTATTTTGGGACTTCCCTGGTTACACACACATCAACCAACCATAGATTGGAAAACACGGACTCTAACTTTCCCTTCTCACTATTGTGAGATTACGTGTAACCTCCCATCTTATGGAAAGATCCTGTCTGTGGTGTCAGATGAGATTGCACCACTATGCTATCAGGATCTGTCCGAAGTTTTCCTTGAGAAAAATGCTCAAGTGTTGCCTCCCCATAGGGATTATGATTGCACTATCGATCTACTCCCTAACAGCAAATTGCCTTTCGGTCATGTTTATCCTCTTTCACAGGATGAACTCTCTCATCTCAAGGAATACTTGGATGAGAATTTGGCGAAAGGGTTCATCAGACCCTCTACTTCTTCCACAGCTGCAGGACTTTTCTTTGTCCGCAATAAGGATTCAAGTCTTAGGCCTATTATCGATTATAGGCAATTAAATACCATTACGATAAAGGTTCGCTATCCTTTACCGCTCATCCCTGAACTCATTGAACAAGTGCGTGGGGCTACCTACTTCTCTAAATTGGACCTAAAAGGGGCATACAACCTAATCCGAATCCGTGACGGAGATGAGTGGAAGACAGCATTCAGAACCAGATACAGATTATTCGAATATCTTGTGATGCCATTCGGGTTGTGTAATGCTCCCGCAGCTTTCCAACGGTTCATAAACGACATCTTTAGAGACTTACTTGATGTCTGTGTTGTGGTATATCTGGACGATATACTTATCTATTCTCGATCTTTGTCTGAACATATAAAACATGTAAGACTTGTGTTATCCAGATTACTCGCACACAATCTATACGTGAAATTAAAAAAATGCCTATTTCATAAAGAAGAAATATTATTCCTAGGATACATCATATCCAAAACCGGAATCAAGATGGATATGAGCAAGATATCCTGTATTCTGGATTGGCCTATACCAACAACTCGTAAGGCATTACAGCGATTCCTTGGATTTTCAAACTTCTATAGGAAGTTCATCAAGAACTTCTCTGCTATTGTGAGACCTCTCACACAACTTACAAGTATAAAGAAACCATTCAAATGGTCAGAAGAAGCAAATGGAGCTTTCCGCTTGTTAAAATCAAGCTTTACTTCTGCTCCCATACTACGCCATCCAGACCCATCCCTCCAATATATTCTGGAGGTAGATGCGTCAAACATGGCAGTAGGAGCAGTTCTCTCCCAACGACCAACAAATACTTCACCACTCCACCCAGTTGCTTTCTTCTCTAAATCACTAAGCAGCCCAGAGGTGAATTACCCAGTGGGTGAAAAGGAGTTGCTTGCCATAAAACTGGCACTGGAGAATTGGCGACATCTACTTGAAGGTACCCGATTACCAATACTCATATATACAGATCATAAAAACCTTCAATACCTCCAGACTAACAAAACTCTTTCCCACCGGCAGGTACGATGGTCATTATTCTTCCTAAGATTCAACTTCCTAGTGACCTACACGCCTGCAGACAAAAATAAAAAAGCGAATGCGCTATCACGATTAACCGAAGATAACTGCGCCGAAATCCCTTCTATTCCTATAATACCCTATGAACGTATTATTGGTGTTGTTCGTTCCCTGAAGGAAGAGATTTTGCACAGTATAGGATTGGATTCACCTCCACCACAACTAAGTACTGATGCAGAAGGCTTCCTCTATTACAACGACAAACTCTACATACCCCCTACTATGCGCACCAAGATTTTGGAATTATCACATGATGTGCCTATGGCAGGACATATGGGTATGACGAAAACCCTTAATTTGCTTACCAGGCAGTTTTGGTGGCCTGATATGAAGACGTCTGTACAAAAATTTGTTTCTTCATGTGACATCTGTGCAAGGTCCAAAATTGACACTACAAAACCATCTGGTCTACTCTGCAGTCTATCAATACCCCAGGTTCCATGGGAAGTTGTGTCCTTAGATTTCATAGTAGAACTACCACCTTCCAAAGGATTTAATACCATCCTAGTGTCAGTGGACCATCTGACAAAGATGGCACATTTCATTGCTATTCGCAGACTACCTTCATCTAAACAAACAGCGGAACTACTAATGAAACATGTGTTCAAGTTACATGGAATTCCAAAGACTCTTATATCCGACCGTGGTTCACAGTTTATCTCCAAGTTTTGGCAAGCTCTATGTCAAATACTACGGATTGAGCGAAAGCTCACTTCTCCTTACCACCCTCAGACCAACGGACAGACTGAAAGAGTCAACCAGTGTATAGAACAATATCTGCGTTGCTACACATCATACCTACAGGATGATTGGGTGGACCTCCTCCCTCTGGCGGAATTTGCTTATAACAACGCAACCCACAGTACTACTAAGCAAAGTCCGTTCTACTTGAACTATGGGTTTCATCCCACACTTCTTCCACCACGCATCCTACCATCAAGTAACCCAGTAGCCTCGGATTATCTTACCCAAATAAAAGACTCTCTGGGTTTACTTAATACCACCATCTCACATGCTCATAGTCAACAAAAAAGGTACTACGACCTTCGTAGAAGACCTTCTCCGCAATATGCTATTGGGGACCTCGTTTGGCTATCGACAAAAAATTTAAGGTTAAAGATCCCTAGCAAAAAGCTTGGACCTTTATTTCTGGGACCCTTCCCAATTAAGAAACTCATTGGAAAAGCTGCAGTGCAACTCACCTTACCGGCAGATCTCAGAATACATCCCATCTTTCATGTGTCGCTACTGAAACCACATGTTCCTAACCAAGGAATAAGGCCTACCATCTTGCCTCCACCTCCAGTACAAGTTGAAGGCGGAGAAGAATATGAGATTAAGGAGATTTTGGATTCTCGTATCCACAGAGGAAGACTCCAATATCTCATAAGATGGAAGAACTATGGACCCCAAGACGACACCTGGTTGGATACTTCTGATGTTCACGCACCTAGGCTTATACGAAGATTTCACTCTAAATACCCGGAGAAACCAGTGCTATAGGCCTTCCGGAGCCGGCCTTAAGGGGGGGTACTGTAAGATTCTGGTACCTTTGGTACCCTTATTGCCCATTTTCCTTTTCATATTGCGTCCCACCTTTTTAGTTAGGTGGAACGCATATACCTTTAAGCCGGATGACATCATCGCTGAGCGCCGCTCTGAGCGGCTATTTCAATCGCCAGCTTTCTCTCTCACATTGTTCGTTCAATGTTACCGCATGCTCACAAGCCTTGTCTTATGCTGCCGGAGCCTCCAGCTATTCTCTTTACCTGGAACAGACCGGAACCTCGCTACTGATCCCGTATCTCGCTACCGGATCACTCCCTCACTACCGGACCCCTCTACTTACTAACCTTACTAGTGATAAGTACCCCACAGGGGATTCCTCCATAACTAACTTACACTATCTACCTCTGCACATTAAGGACTGTTACTATCTATGCATACTAATTCTATCATCTGCACTGTTACATAGATTGCTAGCTCTTGAGTCTACTACCATCTATCCTTGCACTGGGTTAGTCTATCCTGTATATGTCATCTGCTGTCCTCACCACCTGTTACCATACATGATTACTAACCTATCTGCATTCTACCTATTACCATCTACTACTCTCCTGAACATTACTATCAAGTGCTTATCATTGCTGTCACTGCTCACACCTGTCCCTTCAGCACATCACCTCCATACTGTCATATACATCCCATCACTCCAGGAACATCTTATTGAGTGTGTGTATATCTGTATGCTGAAGCAGACAGGCCCACAGTGATGAGTCTGGAGAGTTGGATCTGGTATTTCAACACATCTCTACATGACTACTGAGTGGAGATTCTGCAGCTGCAAATCCAGCTTACTATAAAAACGCAGGAGCGTTACAACTTTACATATGATCCCAATCTCACAGATTATCTCAATATGTTCTCCATTGCTCCCTCATGGATGTACATATGACCCCATCCCAAGATATTCTCCATCTCTCCCACCACATGGACATACATACTGTATGACCACATCCCTAAATGTTCCTCATCCCAACCTCAGGGTTGTTTATATGACCCCAACCCAAGATATTCTCAGTCCCACCATCATTGATCTACATATGACCCATCCTAAATTATTCTCCTTCCCAACCTCACAGTACATACAGTATGACCCCATCCCAAGATATTCTTTGTGACAGTATTCACCGTCACTGGAATTTAAAGACAGATAAGTAATGGTTTGGATTGCTTCATATTTGTCAGCAATATCTTCATATAGATATATTAAGATTTATTCCCATTTGCCATGAAATATGTAATTCCTAAATGCTGTGTATATTACATATCTTTCAATGTCAGAAAGGTTTTCCTTTTGTTTGTGTATTGGGAGGGAATGTGGATTGCCCTGTCTTAAGGCTCCAGACGGCTCCATTGTTCTGTGTCTGGCTATTGTGTACATTGATTACCCCCTGGGGCTTCTGTCTCATTACCCATAACAGTCCTTCTAATCAAGCTATCGGACCAATCCCTGCTGACTCATTTTCAAGTCCTCATTTGTATGGCCAGGAAGACCTGAAGGAGGACTATATGTACTTTTCAATTGACCAATAGGAAAGCGGTTGTTGGGGGCGGGATGTTACAAATTCTGTATAAAAGTGTGTTGTGTACTTCCAATAAAGGTCTTCCTGTTTGAACTTACATACAGCCTGCCTGGTGTTTGTTCTAATGGATTCTGAATGGCATATAGCTGTAGTTTGGATCCCGGAGCCTTGGTTGAGCGCACCATCAGACGTTGTGATCTGCAAGCTGACTCACTAGTAGCAGAGGAGTGTCGGAAGCGAGCGAGCAAGGGTCTCATTACATTCTTCATCTCTCCTACCACACAGATATACATACTGTATGACCACATCCCTAAATGTTCCTCATCCCGACCTTTAGGGAAGGGATATTCATGTGACCCCATCCCAAGATATTCTCAGTCCCACCATCATGGATGTACATATGACCCCATCCTAAATTGTTCTCCTTCCCAACCTCATGGATGTACATATGACCCCATCCCTTGATGTTCTTTATCCCATCCTAAGATGACCACATCCTAAGATGTTTTTACCCATCCCACCCTCACAGATGTACATATAGCTCCATCCCAAGATATTCTCCATCTCACACTTACAGACATACGTATAAGCCCAAATATATTCTCAATCACACCCTCACTGGTGATAAACATAAGATCTCATCCCAAGATGTTCTCCATCCTACTCTAATGGATGACATAGCACTTCATCCCAAGTCATTCTCCATCTCACGCTCACAGATGTATATTTCACCTCATCCCAAGATATTTTCCATCCCACCTTCATAAATATATATATGACCCTATCCCAAAATATACTCCTTCTCACTCTCACAGATGTACATGTAATCCCATCCCAATATATTCTCAATCGCACCCTCACTGATATATATATATATATATATATATCACCTCATTCCGAGATATTCTCCATCCCACCCTCACAGATGTATATTTGACCTCATCCTAAGATTTTCTCCATCCCACCTTCACCTTTGTACATATTACCTCATCCCAAGATATTCTCCATCTCACCCTCACAGAAGTACATATGACCTCATTCCAAGGTATTCTCCGTCCCACACTCTCAGATGTACATATGGCTTCTCCCAAGATATTTTCCATTCCACCCTTACAGATGTACATATGACCTCATCCCAAGATATTCTTCATCCCACCCTCACAGATGTACATATGACCCCATCATAGGGTATTCGCTATACAACCCCTACGGATGTACAGTACATATGACCCCATCCCTTTACGTTCTCCATCGCACCCTAATGGATGTACATATGACCCCATCTCAAGATATTCTCCATGCAACTTTCGAGAATGTATATATGACCCCGCCCCTTTATGTTCTCTATCTCACACTCACAGATGTACATATGGCCTCATACCAAGGTATTCTCCATCCCACCCTCACAGATGTACATATGACCTCATACCAAGGTATTCTCCATCCCACCCTCACAGATGTACATATGACCTCATCCCAAGATATTCTCCATTCAACTCACACAGATGTACATACGTCCCCATTCCTTTATGTTCTCCATCACACCTCAATAGATGTACATATGACCCCATCTCAAGATAATCTCCATTCAACTCTCAAGAATGTATATATGACCCCATTCCAAGATGTTCTCCATCTCAACCTCATAGATGTACATATGGCCTCATACCAAGGTATTCTCGATCCCAAACTCACAGATGTACATATGACCTCATCCCAAGATATTCTGCATTCAACCCACACAGATGTACATACGTCCCCATTCCAAGATGTTCTCCATGACACCTCAATAGATGTACATATGACCCCATCTCAAGATATTCTCCATCCAACTCTCAAGAATGTATATATGACCCCATTCCAAGATGTTCTCCATCTCAACCTCACAGATGTACATATGGCCTCATACCAAGGTATTCTCCATCCCACCCTCACAGATGTACATATGACCTCATCCCAAGATATTCTCCATTCAACCCACGCAGATGTACATACGTCCCCATTCCTTTATGTTCTCCATCACACCTCAATAGATGTACATATGACCCCATCTCAAGATATTCTCCATCCAACTCTCAAGAATGTATATATGACCCCATTCCAAGATGTTCTCCATCTCAACCTCACAGATGTACATATGGCCTCATACCAAGGTATTCTCCATCCCACCCTCACAGATGTACATATGACCTCATCCCAAGATATTCTCCATTCAACCCACACAGATGTACATACGTCCCCATTCCAAGATGTTCTCCATGACACCTCAATAGATGTACATATGACCCCATCTCAAGATATTCTCCATCCAACTCTCAAGAATGTATATATGACCCCATTCCAAGATGTTCTCCATCTCAACCTCACAGATGTACATATGGCCTCATACCAAGGTATTCTCCATCCCACCCTCACAGATGTACATATGACCTCATCCCAAGATATTCTCCATTCAACCCACGCAGATGTACATATGTCCCCATTCCAAGATGTTCTCCATGACACCTCAATAGATGTACATATGATCCCATCTCAAGATAATCTCCATTCAACTCTCAAGAATGTATATATGACCCCATTCCAAGATGTTCTCCATCTCAACCTCACAGATGTACATATGGCCTCATACCAAGGTATTCTCCATCCCACCCTCACAGATGTACTTATGGCCTCTCCCAAGATATTTTCCATTCCACCCTTACAGATGTACTTATGGCTTCTCCAATGATATTTTTCATTCCACCCTTACAGATGTACTTATCTACTCATCCCAAGATATTCTTAATCCCACTCTCACAGTACATATGACCCCATCCTAGGATATTCTCTATTCAACCCCTACGGATGTACATATGACTCCATCCCTTTATGTTCTCCATCCTACCTTCATGGATGTACAAATGACCCCATCCCTTTATGTTCTCCATCCTACCTTCATGGATGTACAAATGACCCCATCCCTTTATGTTCTCCATCTCACCCTCATTGATGTACGTATGACCCCATCTCAAGATATTCTCAATCCAACTCTCAAGGATGTAAATATGATCCCATCCTAAAATGTTCTCCATCCCATCCTCATGGATGCACATATGACACAATCCTAAAATATTCTCCATCCAACTCTTAAGGATTTATATATGACCCCATCCCAAGATATTTTCCATCCCCCCCTTAACAGATGTACATATAATCTCATCCTAAAATATTTTCCATCCCCCCCATCAGAGATGTATTTTCCCATCCTGAGATATTCTCTCTTCCACCATTATGGATGTACAGTAAATAAGCCCCCCACCCCCCCACCCCTTGCCTTGGGGTCAAGCCGTGTCTTTTTTTGGGAAGGGGATCCCAGTGTACACAGCAGTATATTAGCCTCTCCCATCCAACCAAGGAATCCTTTCTTTCTTTTTTTAAGACATGCCCCTATAGATACCTGAACAGAAATCGATGGTCCTCAGCATCTCAGACACGCAGTCCACATTGACGCAGAAGTGGTCCATGTTCTCGTATCCGGGGTCCGGTCGGTCTATTGTGGATACTTTGGACATGTCTGTGATCCTACAGATAAAATAAAGTAATATACAGTATATAGAGAGCAGAGCAAGACAGATAACCAGGGCCGCTGATAGGGGGGGACCACCAGCCCTCTTGTAGGGGGCCCGAGCACACAGGGGGGCCCACATAGAGAGGGGGATTAGTGATGGACAACAAATACAGAAATCTTCCTCCAGCACCTGAATCTGATCTGTCCCTCTCCCTGCTATCAGCTTTTATCTGCTGAGAAAGAGACAGTCATCTCTCACTAATCCCCCTCCCTGTGTGGGCCCCCCTCCTAGCACTGGCTCTAATGTTATCTCTGCTCATGAGTTTATTTGTAACTTTGTTTCTCTCTCTCTCTCTCTCTCTGTCTCTCTGATCCCGGAGCTCCAACTACCCAGCCTGTATATTTTTCTCATCTCATCTTCATTTTTATTTAACATCGTTTTTTTTTTTTTTTTTTTTTTAGATTTAGCAGGAATTATGCGAGTTATGTTATATTTGTGTCTGCTAATAGTGATTTTGTTGTAATTTTAGCTAAATATAGCTTTAATATTTTATTGGGGGGGGGGGGCCTGCCAGGTAGTCTGTATGGGGCCCCGCGATTTCTAACAGCAGCTCTGCAGATAACAACCCACCAAAAGCACTCTGGCACACACAATGTGAATCAGGTTTAGTCTACGTGGGTTGCTTAACATTCTATTCAAGTTCCTAAACCCAAACTGCCCCCTAAGCTTGGGCAGGAACCATCTAAGTGCTTACCCAATGCACAGTAAAAAAAACTGATGATGGCCTGTAGCGATCAGGACACATCAGACACCACCAGCCCATTCTCTAACTCAAGGAGCACATCTAGACACTAGGAACCCATGTGGCTGAAGATTTATCAGTCCAGCACCAAGAAAACAAATGCATGGCTACCGATTGTCCTTCATTTTAAGGGACTGTCCATTTTTTGGAATCAAATCCCTCTGTCCCTCTTTCCTTATATGCTGTCCCTCTTTTTATTCTGATGTAAAGACCCTTAGAAACATGCTTTTGAACTTGCAAATGAATCCAGCTAAATACGAATGCAAAATCTTACTGTTAATTTAGAAAGTAGTCATGGGCCGAGTAGAAAAGCCTGTCCCCTGCCAGCATGCTGTAGAGAAGAACCCTTGTTCTATTTGTGGAAGCAGTGGTTTCTCTGTTGAGGTCTCCCACACTCCCTGATGAGTCAGACCTAGAACTCTGATAGCAGTAAAGTGCTTGCTTCCTACTGATTGGAAAAAACGCTATCTCAGCTGGGGGCACGTTGACCAATCATTTTAATGCGTATTCATTTTTCCTTCTCTGAGCTACTTTGTGCCGATAGGTTTCCTTCTTTAATATCTCAGAATTGTGGGTATGCAAATGCAGCTTCCACCAAATGTATCATTAAGTATTATCTATAGTCAGAGCATTTTTTCAGGGGGAACGTGGGGGAACACAGTTCCGGCACCTCCAGCACTGAATGGTTGTAATGGCAAGGGGTTCTGGGGTAGGGTGGGGTGTGATGGAAGGTCCACTGATGCTGGGTGCTGGGGAATCTATTGTTGCTAGAGAGGATTTCGTTTTGTCTGGTGGCCTATTGTTGCTGGTGGGGTCAATTGTTGTTGCATGGGATCCACTGTTGAGGCAGGGGTCTATTGGTCTATAGAGTATAGAGTCTATTGATGCTGGCTGCTGGGAGATCTGTTCGTGCTGCTGGGGGTCAATTGTTGCTGGGGTGATATTTTGTTGCAGGGGTCCAAAGTTGCTGGGGAGGTCTATTATTACTGAGAGAATCGATTGTTGTTTGGGGTGTATATTGTTGCTGGCTGCAGGGGATCTATTTTACTGCTTTTCTTGTTATCATTACCACATTCCATACGAATTAATTAGCATGACATAATGATACTTGGCTTTGTATTCTCTAATGAGGCAGTGCTGGGAGGTTGGTAGGGGGTGGTACTAAGGGACGGTGCTCTGGGGTGGGTAGGGGGTGGTACTAAGGGACGGTGCTCGGGGGTGGGTAGGGGGTGGTACTAAGGGATGGTGATCGGGGGTGGGTAGGGGGTGGAATCAAGGGACAGTGCTCGTAGGTGGGTAGGGGGCAGAGACAAGAAGTGACTCAGAAGGAGGGAGTTCCTGCACCTATTCTCTGAGAAAAAAAGCACTGTCTATAGTTCTAGAGATATTTCTCCTCTGAAATAGGTGCACAGCAGAGGAGTGGTTGGGGTCATGTTTAAAATTTGTAGTACCACTTCTGACCATTAGGGGGGGGGGGTTCTACAGGCTTCCTACCAATGTGTGACTATGAGTGGTCTTTGGGTGAGTTTTGCTCATACTTACTTTTTGATCAGCTCCTTGGCTTGCTGTAGGAAGGAACAAAACAAAAGTGAGATACTCCGCTCAACTCTATGATTTCTCCTTAAAATTAACTTGTTACATACAATGTATACCTTTGCAGCTAAAGTTAGAATAGTTGGTTTTACCGCCCCCCCTGCTGCTAGTGTGACCGAGCCCTGAGGGTTTCCAGTAGTGGGATCTCCCTGCTATAGGTATTTCCCAAATCTTGCTCTTCTCCTGCCTACCACCTAGGAATTCTAAGAGTTTGGATCCACCTTAGAATGTCTCACTCCTCCTGATGCATTATCCATTATATAAGATAAAGGAAAACCCAATAGGAAGAGTGGAAACCCCTCAGAAAGAGCATAGCAAGTGTGCCGACCTGGGAACTCAGGGATGGTGGAAACCCTTCATAAGGGGCACAGCAGGACTTGCTGTGCCCCTTATTAGGGGTTCCTACTATACATATATTGAAAGGTTTCAACTAACCCTGGGCCTGCACACCTGCTGTGCCCATCATGAGGGGTAACTACCATCCCTATGCCCATTCATTGGAGTTCCCACCAACCCTGTTCTGAGTTCCTAGATCTGGTAATGGGGTCCCAATCCATACTTTACACCATTGAAGCCTAATGTGGATTTCAGACACAACTGTTCCCCAGAGTAGCAGCCCAAACATCCAACCAATAACACCCATAGGTGCAGACCAAATCCCTTTCAGATCCCAAGGATGAGCAAATCCAACCAATAAAACCCAAGTGCAGACCAGAACCCTCTCAGACCCCAGGGAAGAGCACATCCACCCAACAGCACCCATTGGTGCAGACCAGAACCCTCTCAGACCCCGGAGAAGAGCACATCCACCCAACAGCACTGGTGTAGACCAGAACCCTCTCAGACCCTGGGGAAGAGCACATCCACCCAACAGCACCCATTGGTGCAGATCAGAACCTTCTCAGACCCTGGAGAAGAGCACATCCACCCAACAACACCCATTGGTGCAGACCAGAACCCTCTCAGACCCCAGGGAAGAGCACATCCACCCAACAACACCCATTGGTGCAGATCAGAACCTTCTCAGACCCTGGAGAAGAGCACATCCACCCAACAACACCCATTGGTGCAGACCAGAACCTTCTCAGACCCCGGGGAAGAGCACATCCACTCAACAGCACCCATTGGTGCAGACCAGAACCCTCTCAGAGCCCGGGAAAGAGCACATCCACCCAACAGCACCCATTGGTGCAGACCAGAACCTTCTCAGACCCCGGGGAAGAGCACATCCACCCAACAGCACCCATGGGTGCAGACCAGAACCATCTCAGACCCTGGAGAAGAGCACATCCACCCAATAGCACCCATTGGTGCAGACCAGAACCCTCTCAGACCCTGGGGAAGAGCACATCCACCCAACAGCACCCATTGGTGCAGACCAGAAACCTCTCAGACCCTGGGGAAGAGCACATCCACCCAACAGCACCCATTGGTGCAGACCAGAACCCTCTCAGACCCTGGGGAAGAGCACATCCACCCAACAGCACCCATTGGTGCAGACCAGAAACCTCTCAGACCCTGGGGAAGAGCACATCCACCCAACAGCACCCATTGGTGCAGACCAGAACCCTCTCAGACCCTGGGGAAGAGCACATCCACCCAACAGCACCCATTGGTGCAGACCAGAACCCTCTCAGACCCCGTGGGAAGAGCACATCCACCCAACAGCACCCATTGGTGCAGACCAGAACTCTCTCAGACCCCGGGGAAGAGCACATCCACCCAACAGCACCCATTGGTGCAGACCAGAACTCTCTTAGACCCTGGGGAAGAGCACATCCACCCAACAGCACCCGTTGGTGCAGACCAGAACCCTCTCAGATCCCGGGGAAGAGCACATCCACCCAACAGCACCCGTTGGTGCAGACCAGAACCTTCTCAGACCCCTGGAGAGGAGCACATCCACCCAACAACACCCATTGGTGCAGACCAGAACCCTCTCAGACCCCGGGGAAGAGCACATCCACACAACAGCACCCATTGGTGCAGACCAGAACCCTCTCAGATCCTAGGGAAAAGCACATCCACTCAACAGCACTCAATGGTGCAGACCAGAACCCTCTCAGATCCCGGCAAGGAGCACATATAACCAATAACTCCCATAGGTGCAGATCAGAACCTTCTCAGACCCTGGAGAAGAGCACATCCACCCAACAACACCCATTGGTGCAGATCAGAACCTTCTCAGACCCTGGAGAAGAGCACATCCACCCAACAACACCCATTGGTGCAGACCAGAACCTTCTCAGACCCCGGGGAAGAGCACATCCACTCAACAGCACCCATTGGTGCAGACCAGAACCCTCTCAGAGCCCGGGAAAGAGCACATCCACCCAACAGCACCCATTGGTGCAGACCAGAACCTTCTCAGACCCCGGGGAAGAGCACATCCACCCAACAGCACCCATGGGTGCAGACCAGAACCATCTCAGACCCTGGAGAAGAGCACATCCACCCAATAGCACCCATTGGTGCAGACCAGAACTCTCTCAGACCCCGGAGAAGAGCACATCCACCCAACAGCACTGGTGTAGACCAGAACCCTCTCAGACCCTGGGGAAGAGCACATCCACCCAACAGCACCCATTGGTGCAGACCAGAACCCTCTCAGACCCTGGGGAAGAGCACATCCACCCAACAGCACCCATTGGTGCAGACCAGAAACCTCTCAGACCCTGGGGAAGAGCACATCCACCCAACAGCACCCATTGGTGCAGACCAGAACCCTCTCAGACCCTGGGGAAGAGCACATCCACCCAACAGCACCCATTGGTGCAGACCAGAACCCTCTCAGACCCCGTGGGAAGAGCACATCCACCCAACAGCACCCATTGGTGCAGACCAGAACTCTCTCAGACCCCGGGGAAGAGCACATCCACCCAACAGCACCCATTGGTGCAGACCAGAACTCTCTTAGACCCTGGGGAAGAGCACATCCACCCAACAGCACCCGTTGGTGCAGACCAGAACCCTCTCAGACCCCGGGGAGGAGCACATCCACCCAACAGCACCCATTGTTATAGACCAGAACCTTCTCAGACCCCGGGGAAGAGCACATCCACCCAACAGCACCCATTGGTGCCGACCAGAACCCTCTCAGACCCCTGTAAGCACCTCATACCCCCTATATAACCTCCCTTAGACAGGGTATACCCACGCTTCCACCACCCTAATGTCTCCATACTCATAGTGGAATTCGAGGTCCGCACCTGCAGAAAAGCAGCCATTTGTGGCTCATCCATGGACTGTATGGAGGTCTCCACCAGTTTGGAAGTGACTTCGAGGTGGTCGCCATGTTTGCGGATCAGCCCACGCACGTACTGCAGCTTCTCATCCTGCTCCCGGCTGATCATTTGTAACAATTCCTTCTTCCTCTCCTCCAGGATGTTATAGAGAGAGTCAAACCTCTGGCTCAGGTGCTGCTTCTGTCTGCGGCTGTTGTCCTGGACAATAGAGAGGGGTGACATGTTACATTATAACGTCCCATCACATTGACTGACTCTTTATAAATACAATGTAACACTACAACATGGCTGTGATATGATATAAACCCACCACCGGGGGGCGCCAAACCGCTCACTTCAAGAGCCACATTGTAGGTTTTACAAATATTCCCAGGCCAAAAAAAGATCTGTTTTATAAATGACATCAGAGTCCTCCTTACATCGTTACATCAGAATCCCCATCAGAGTCCCCCCCTTACATCAGAGTCCTTCTTACATCATTACATCAGGATCCCCATCAGAGACCCCCCCTTACATCAGAGTCCTCTTTACATAATTACTTTAGGATCCTCATCAGAGTCCCCCCCTTACATCAGAGACCTCCTTACATCATTTCATCAGGATCCCCCATCAGAGCCCCCCCCCTTACATCAGAGTCCTCCTTACATCATTACATCAGAATCCCCATAAAAGTCCCCCCTTACACCAGATTCCTCCTTAAGGGTCCCTATTAGAGTCCATCCTACATCAGAGTCCCCCTTACATCAGAGTCCTCCTTACATTGTTACATAAGAGCCTTCGCCTACAACAGAGTCCCCAGCAGAGTCACCCTTAAGGGTCTCCATTAGAGTCCATCTTAAACCAGAGTCCCCCTTGCATCAGGGTCACCATCAGAGTCCCCATTATGGGTCCCCATCATAGTCCATCCTACATCAGAGTCCCCCTTACACTGGGTCCCCATCAGAGTCCCCCTTACATCAGAGTCTTCCCTTACATCAGGGTCCCCATCAGAGTCCCCCTTATGGGTCCCCTTTAGAGTCCCTCCTACAGCAGAGTTCCCCTTACATCAGGGTCCCCCTGTAGGTCCCCATCAGAGTCCATCCTACATCAGAGTCCCCCTTGTATCATTACATAAGAGTCTTCCCTTACAACAGGGTCCCCATCAGAATCCCCCCTATATCAGAGTCTTCCTTACAGGTCCCCATTAGAGTCCATCTTACATCAGAGTCTTCTTTAACAGCTGGGTCCCCATTAGAGTCATCCTTACATTGTTACATCAGAGCCTTTGCTTACAACAGAGTTCCCCCTAAACGGGTCCCTATTAGTCTCCACCCTACATCAGAGTCCCTCTTACATCAGGGTCCCCATCAGAGTCCCCCTTATGGATCCCTATTAGAGTCCATTCTACATCACAGTCCCCCTTACATTAGGGTCACCATCAGAGTCTCTCTTATGGGTCCCCATCAGATTCCATTCCTCATCAGAGTCCCCCTTACTTCTGGGTCCCCATCTGAGTCCCACTTATGGGTCCCCATCAGAGTCCCCCTTACATTAGAGTCTTCCCTTACATCAGGGTCACGATCACAGTTCCTCTTATGGGTCCCTATTAGAGTCCATCCTACATCAGAGTCCCCCTTACATCAGGGTCCCCATCATGGCCCCCCCTTACATCAGAGTCTTCCCTTACATCAGGGTCCTGATCACAGTCCCTCTTATGGGTCCCTATTGGAGTCCATCCTACATCAGAATCCCCCCTTATATCAGAGTCTCCCTTACAGGTCCCCATTAGAGTCCATCTTACATCAGAGTCTTCCTTTATATCTGGGTCCCCATCAGAGTCCTCCTTACATCGTTACATCAGAGCCTTCGCTAACAACAGAGTCCCCATCAGAGTCCCTCTTATGGGTCCCCATTTGAGTGCACCCTATATCAGAGTCCCCCTTACATCAGGGTCCATCCTACATCAGAGGCCCACTTACATCAGGGTCCCCATCAGAGTCCCTTTACATCAGAGTCCCCCTTACATTGGGGTCCCCATCAGAGTCCCCCTTACATCAGGGTCACCATCAGAGTCCCCCTTAAGGGTCCCTATTAGAGTCCATCCTACATCAGAGTTCCCCCTATACCAGAGCCCCCCTCCTTATCAGGGTCCCCAGAAGATTCCCCATTACATTAGGGTCCCCATCAGAGTTCAAGCTTATATCAAAGTTCCCATTTTGAGGATACACCACTGCAGGTCAAATAAAATCTTCTAGTAGGCTGGATGTGACCCGCAAGTTATATTTTTTGGTTAACCTTCAATATATTCCTAAGGAACATCACAACATCGTACACTCAACTAGAGTCCCCCCTTAACTCAGAATATACTGGTCTCTAAAGGGGACAATATACTGCCCCCCCCTTCATAAAGTCATATTGTCTGTTTGTCTGTCTGTCCGTCTGTCTGATCTCAGTGGCACTCACTTCAACACTTTTGCAGATCTCCTCCATCTGTGTGATAATTGCCTGAACCCGATCGTTGCCAGCGACCAGCATTGCGATCCCATCACTGAGGTCACTCTGTGGAGACAAGAACATCGCTCATTACATTTCTAGTTCAGAAGAAAACAGAGCTAGAATTTATGTTGGTAAGGCACTGGACCCAAATGTGAATAAATCCAAGCTACAACTCCACAAAGAGATAGCTAACGCATTTCGTCAGGGCTTGTATTCTGGTAATGATTGATGATTACAGATAATATGGGCAGGAAAATGAAGAATAGGCAATGGCCTAGGTCAGGGGTCTCCAAACTTTCCAAGCAAAGGGTCAGTTTACTGTCCTTCGAACTTCAGGGGAGCCGGACAGTGACCAGTGGTAGAAGATGTAGAAAATGCCCCGGCACAAGTGGAAGTAAACCATGCCATAGGCTTCATGGTCAGTAAGAGTTAGAAAAAATTACATCATTGGTGTTAGTGGGAGGAATAGCGTCCCATCATTGGTGTCAGTGGGAGGAATAGTGCCCCATCATTGGTGTCAGTGGAAGGAATAGTGCCCCATCATTGGTGTCAGTGGGAGGAATAGTGCCCCATCATTGGTATCAGTGGGAGGAACAGTGCCCCATCATTGGTGTTAGTGGGAGGAATAGTGCCCCATCATTGGTATCAGTGGGAGGAATAGTGCCCCATCATTGGTGTTAGTAGGAGGAATAGCGCCCCATCATTGGTGTCAGTGGGAGGAATAGTGCCCCATCATTGGTGTCAGTGGGAGGAATAGTGCCCCATCATTGGTGTTAGTAGGAGGAATAGCGCCCCATCATTGGTGTCAGTGGGAGGAATAGTGCCCCATCATTGGTGTCAGTGGGAGGAATAGTGCCCCATGATTGGTATCAGTGGGAGAAATAGTGCCCCATCATTGGTGTCAGTGGGAGAAATAGTACCCCATCATTGGTGCCTGTGGGAGGATAGTGCCTCATAATTGGTGTCTGTGGGAGAAATAGTGCCCCATCATTGGTGTCAGTGGAAGGAATAGTGCCCCATCATTGGTGTCTGTGGGAGGAATAGTGCCCCATCATTGGTATCAGTGGGAGGAATAGTACCCCATCATTGGTGTCAGTGGGAGGAATAGTGCCCCATCATTGGTATCAGTGGGATGAATAGTGCCCCATCATTGGTGTCTGTGGGAGGAATAGTGCCCCATCATTGGTGTCAGTGGGAGGAATAGTGCCCCATCATTGGTATAAGTGGGAGGAATAGTGCCCCATCATTGGTGTCAGTGGGAGGAATAGTACCCCATCATTGGTATCAGTGGGAGGAATAGTGCCCCATCATTGGTGTCTGTGGGAGGAATATGTTTGATGTGATATATGGAAGGAGACAGCACAAGCCATTACTGTACAGAAGCCATGCTTTACTGAAGTAAACCAACAGGAAAAGGAAACACAACACAGGAAGTAGTACAACAGAGATGCACCATAGAGTTGCATTTAAAGAAACATATCATCCATAACATCTCCCCCTTTTAGTATTAATAAATGAACATGTGAAATTCGATAGAGACACAGTAATAACACATTCTATAGGTTAAGTCTCATAGGTGGTTTTGAACATCTACCACTACGGGTGAAGACTGGCCCTTGTGCAAGGATTCCTTTAGCCCTCTCTGAATTTACTGGGCTTCTCTCATCAGGTACTGGTATGCTCTGCGCTTGACGGTCGTCAGGCATACTTGCTTGCCCAGAACTGTCATTGCCGCTGGTATGAGGCTGTGCCTCTGTACACTCCTCACTGTCAATGGGTGAGTCTGAACTACCAACGGGATACTGAGATTCAGGCTGCTCTGCCACTCTCAAATCCACTCGATTGCGGCGATAACGAGTACCGTCAACGTCCACAAGATAGGAGCGTGGTGCCACCTTTTGCAGACAAGTACCTATTCTCCAACGGCCTGTACGATCGCCAGGCAATGGCTTCATACGGATTCGTTCCCCCAGATTCAATTCTGGCAAATCTCTGGCCGACGTGTCATATCGTGCCTTAGACACTTGTCTCTTAATCCTTAATTTTTCTGGGACACCTTGTATGACAGCGGGTTCAAGCAGCCTATTTGCTACTGGTAAGGAGGTCTTCAATCTCCTTGACATAAGTCTTTGTGCCGGACTACTATCCATGCCTTCAGTTGGAGTGTTTCTCCAATGTAAAATGGCTTTCCATGGGTCTTTACCATCACTTTGTGCTTTCTTGCATAAATTTTTAACAATCTTTACAGCTGATTCTGCTTTGCCATTAGCCTGTGGATGACGGGGTGAGGAGGTAACATGCTCAAACTCCCATTCAGTAGCAAATTTTCTGAATTGTAGGCTTGCAAATTGAGGGCCATTGTCGGAGATCACTGTATCTGGTTGGCCATGACGTGCAAACTGTGCCTTGCACCTCTTAATTGTAGATTCCGTGGATAAGTCGGGAAGAAGGTCTATTTCCCAGAAGTCTGAATAATGATCAACTAATAGCAGGTATTCCTTGCCTGCGTAGTTGAATAAGTCCATACTGATAATCTGCCACGGACGTGTAGGTATCTCATGAGACATCATGGTTTCTTTTTGTTGTAAGTGGGCATATTCATTGCAGGTGGGACAATTACTGACAAAGTCTTTGATCTCACCATGCATGTTGGGCCAGTAAAGGGTATCACGAGCTTGTCGATAGCATGCTTCACCACCAATATGGCTGGAGTGTATGCGCAATAACATTTCTGCTCTCAGTGACTTTGGCACGATGACTCTTGGACCTTTGTACAAGATACCATTTTGTATGCTGATCTCATCTCTAAAGGACCAATATTCCCTTACAATTCCAGGTACTGCCTCTTTTACATCCGGCCACCCACTCAAAACAATAGACTTCAAAGCTTGTAAAGTTGCATCACTGTCAGTGTGCTGTATGAGTTGATGTAATCGCTGATCTGTGACATTAAGATAGTCCGCTTGATTGATATCAGCAAAGAAATTTTGTTCCCGTTGCAGCAGACAAATTGTACGATGCTCATGCTCACCTCCAGGTGCCACATCATCTGACGTAGCTCTGCTCAGGGTATCGCTGATATACATATCACATCCTGGCTTGTAGACAACATTGAGGTTGTAATGCTGCAATGTAAGCATCATGCTCTGCAAACGCTTGGGAGCACACAAAAGGGGCTTTTTGAATATGGTTATCAGAGGTTTGTGATCAGTTTCAGCTGTAATTGAATCCCTTCCATAAAGATAATGATGGAAACGCTGGCAAGCAAATACAATGCTTAAACATTCCTTCTCAATTTGAGCATAATTTTGCTCAGCTGATGAAAGAGCTCTGGATGCATATGCAACTGGTTGACCTTTCTGCAAAAGGCAACAACCTAGACCATTTTTACTGGAGTCACTTTGTATCGTAACAGGCTTTGTGACATCATAGTATTTTAACACTGGGGCAGAGGTGACCAAGCGTTTTATGTCCTCTACTGCCTGGTCATGCTTGGGAAGCCAGTGCCAAACTGCATCTTTGTCCAGAAGTCGTCGTAATGGCTCACACACCTCAGATAAGTGTGGGAGGAATTTTGCCAGGTATGTAACAAAGCCAATAAATCTCTGTACCGCTTTGGCATCAGCAGGCAGTGGCATGTCCACAATGGCTTTAATCTTATCCGGGTCAGCTTTTAAGCCTTGTGAAGACAGGATATGTCCATGGAAACGAACTTCTCCCACCTTGAACTGCAATTTCTTTACACTAAGCCTCAGCATCACCTGCCGACAACGATCCAGTAGCGCTATTAACTTTTCATCATGGTCATGCTCAGCCTCCTTATCAGTATTACCGCAGCCAACTATAAGAATGTCATCAGCTATTGGCTCAATTCCATGAAGACCACCTAATAGTTCATGCTGCTTTCGCTGGTATACCTCAGGTGCTACAGAGACTCCAAATGGTAGTTTGAGCCATCTCTTTCTGCCCCAAGGAGTCCAGAACGTGGTCATGTAGCTACTCCTTTCATCCAGTTTGCACTGCAAAAAGGCATCTCTAGCATCAACAAGTGTGAAGACACGCGCTTTAGGAAGTTTGTGCAAAATATCATCGAGCGTTGGCATTAAGTAGTGTGACCGTTTCAGGGCCATATTCAGAAACTTGGGATCAATGCATATTCTGATCTTCTCAGGCTTTCTGATAACGACCATGTTACTGATCCAATCTGTAGGCTCTGATACTGAAGTTAGATGTCCTTCAGCTTCATATTTATCTAGTTGAGCTTTAACCTGTGGCTTAATGGCGATAGGCACATTGCGAGGGGCACATTGTACAGGTTGAATGGTAGGATCCAGTTCAAAACGAACCTCTCCTGGAACAGAGACTATCGGGCCCTCAAACACATCACTGTAGGCGTGAAGAATTTGCTGTTTTGTCAGTGGCCTAGTCAGAGATTTTGCAGGCTGCTTATCCACATTATGTAGCTCAGCAGGAATGGTGAACAGCATCAGTCCAAGGCGCTCACATGTTGAACCCGATAATAGAGGTTGCTGATCCGCGTCTACAATCTCAAAGTTCAGTTTGTGTATACAATCACGTATGCTGCATTCTGTTTGGAATAGCCCCAATGATTCCATTAGTTCCCCTGAATACAATTTTAGTTTGGTGCTACTAGGCTGAAGGGGTGTTCTGGGTGCCAGTTTCATTTTGTCCTTTATACTCATGACATCACACGTTGCACCCGAGTCCAGCTGGCATGGTTGGATTATATTGTTTAATCTGAGGTTTACAAACCATTTTTTGCCCTTTGTGTTTACAGCACCAATGCATTCTGAGGAGTAAACCATATCAGTGCTAAGCAGGTGTGCGTCCTCCGGATCGGATATTTGCTCAATTATGTGCAGCTTCCTTGCTTCCATTTTACTGGAGAGACACACCCTTGCAAAGTGATTTGGTTTACCACATGCAGTACAAATTTTCCCATATGCAGGACACTTTTCTTTCTTTTGTACATGCACATTGCCGCAATACTTGCATGATGCAGGCTTCCTCCCAGGTGAGTTGTGTAGGTGACCCTTGTGCTGAAACTTATGCTGGTGGTTTCTGAAGTTTTGCTGTTGTTTAGAGGCTGCATGGATATTGTCAACCAGTTTATCCTGCTCCATAGCTTTCATATGTTTGTCAGTAATTTCTGCAGTGCGACATATCTCAATTGCTGTATGTAGATCTAAATCATGTTTCCTCAGCAGGTGGCGACATGTGCTTTCACTGGTGATACCCAAAACTATTTTATCACGAATAAGTTCATCTCTCAGAGAGCCATACTCACAGCTTGCAGCTTTTTCTCTTAGCCGTGTGACAAACCTGTCTATTGATTCACAGTCTTCTTGCTCACAGCAGCCAAATATATATCTTTCATAAATTACATTTCTAGAGGGTCTGAAGAAAGCTTCCAATGCATTCAGAATGGTTTTGGTGTCACTCTTTTCCTCCTCTGTGAGGTTCAGATTATGCTTGTACACATGGAGGCATTCACTGCCCATCACCCTCCTCAGTGTGGCTGCTTGCACTGCTGCAGGCTTCTCATTCATCCCTGTGGCTAGGGAGTAGTCCTCAAATTCAGCCCTGAAATTGTCCCAGTTACTGCTGACATCTCCACTCACCCTCATTGTCTCAGGCAGTGGAATGCTGTTAGCTGCCATGATGCTGTTCTCCTTGCTGCAAATACTCAGTATCCAGGACAGGACTGCAAGTGTTAGAAAGCACAATCAGGTCTAAGAACACTCACATCAAGGCTAGCAGGCTCTCAGCATCAAATGTGTAGAAGGAGTATGGATCCAGAAATCTTCTGACACCATGTTTGATGTGATATATGGAAGGAGACAGCACAAGCCATTACTGTACAGAAGCCATGCTTTACTGAAGTAAACCAACAGGAAAAGGAAACACAACACAGGAAGTAGTACAACAGAGATGCACCATAGAGTTGCATTTAAAGAAACATATCATCCATAACAGAATAGTGCCCCATCATTGGTATCGGTGGGAGGAATAGTGCCCCATCATTGGTGTCAGTGGAAGAAATAGTGCCCCATCATGGGTGCCCCATAATAATTAGCTTCCCATCTCTGGTATCATTGGGAGGCATAGTACCCCCATTGTTGGTGGCAGTGGAAGAAATCGTGCACCAGGAGCCAGATAGAGGCAAGCAAAGGGCAAATTTGGCCCATGGACCCCTGGCCTAGGTAATAAACCGTTCAGGACTAATTCTAGACTTGTGACATGTGCATCTTTTTATATACTCTTCAGATTCCTCCGGGGAGCTCAGGAGCACCTGGCAGAGAACAAATATCCAACTCAATGTGGGACTCCAAACATTTGCAAAAACCTAGTGTTCTCCATGTACTAAACTAAATGTAGGGTGCTAAATTATAATGGGTGATGGGTGGCTGGAAGTCAACCTAAGCTAGGAGACTGAATATCTATTGAAAGTAAGATTTAGATGGCACTGACAGGTCAGGTCAGAAGTCCCATTCACAGACCAAACATTACTTTAGTCCTTTGCCAACAGTCAAAGCAACTTTCAACCTATGTCTTCTAGGAGAGTGTTTCTCAACTAAGGTGCCATGGCACCACATGGTGCTGTTTGGGTTCCCCCCAGGGTGTCACAAGACCAGACCTTAGTTTGCCCTGGTTCAGCGCCATGAGTTACCATGGCGTGGGTGGGTTGGCCACCAGCCTTATAACAACCATTGACGCTCTAGGATATGTACGGTGTCATTCGTTGCTGTGGTGTTGGTGGCTAATCTGCCCACAGAATAGCAACGCATGACTCTGATCCAGGGCAGATAGCATGTGGGGCCAACCCCAGCATTCAGGAGACGATGGAAGTCTGCTTTCTCTAGACCTGCTCCCCCTCCACCCACTGAGTCAAAGGTAGGGCTCTGCTGGTAATAGGGGACTGTGTGATTGGGTGGCTCTGTGATTGGGGGACTGTGTGATTGGGGGTTCTGTGATTGGGGGACTGTGTGATTGGGGGTTCTGTGATTGGGGGACTGTGTGATTGGGGGGACTGTGTGATTGGGGAATCTGTGATGGGGGTGATTGTGTAATTGAGGGATCTGTGATGGGGTGATTGTGTGATTGGGGGATCTGTGATGGGGTGATTGTGTGATTGGGGGATCTGTGATGGGGTGATGTTGTGATTGGGGGATCTGTGATGGGGTGATGGTGGGATTGGGGGATCTGTGATGGGGTGATTGTGGGATTGGGGGATCTGTGATGGGGTGATGTTGTGATTGGGGGATCTGTGATGGGGTGATTGTGTGATTGGGGGATCTGTGATGGGGTGATGTTGTGATTGGGGGATCTGTAATGGGGTGATGTTGCGATTGGGGGATCTGTGATGGGGTGATTGTGGGATTGGGGGATCTGTGATGGGGTGATTGTGGGATTGGGGGATCTGTGATGGGGTGATGTTGTGATTGGGGGATCTGTGATGGGGTGATTGTGGTATCTGTGATGGGGTGATGTTGTGATTGGGGGATCTGTAATGGGGTGATGTTGCGATTGGGGTGTCTGTGATGGGGTGATTGTGTGATTGGGGGATCTGTGATGGGGTGATCTTGTGATTGGGGGATCTGTGATGGGGTGATGTTGTGATTGGGGGATCTGTGATGGGGTGATTGTGTGATTGGGGGATCTGTGATGGGGTGATGTTGTGATTGGGGGATCTGTGATGGGGTGATTGTGGGATCTGTGATGGGGTGATGTTGTGATTGGGGGATCTGTGATGGGGTGATTGTGTGATTGAGGGATCTGTGGTGGTTTGATTGTGTAATTGGGGGATCTGTGATGGGGTGATTGTGTAATTGGGGGATCTGTGATGGGGTGATTGTGTAATTGGGGGACCTGTGATGGGGTGATGTTGTGATTGGGGGATCTGTGATGGGGTGATTGTGTGATTGGGGGATCTGTGATGGGGTGATTGTGGGATTGGGGGATCTGTGATGGGGTGATTGTGTGATTGGGGGATCTGTGATGGGATGATTGTGTGATTGGGGGATCTGTGATGGGGTGATTGTGTGATTGGGGGATCTGTGATGGGGTGATTGTGTAATTGGGGGATCTGTGATGGGGTGATGTTGTGATTGGGGGATCTGTGATGGGGTGATTGTGTGATTGGGGGATCTGTGATGGGGTGATTGTGGGATTGGGGGATCTGTGATGGGGTGATTGTGTGATTGGGGGATCTGTGATGGGATGATTGTGTGATTGGGGGATCTGTGATGGGGTGATTGTGTGATTGGGGGATCTGTGATGGGGTGATTGTGGGATTGGGGGATCTGTGATGGGGTGATTGTGTGATTGGGGGATCTGTGATGGGGTGATTGTGTGATTGAGGGATCTGTGGTGGTTTGATTGTGTAATTGGGGGATCTGTGATGGGGTGATTGTGTAATTGGGGGATCTGTGATGGGGTGATTGTGTAATTGGGGGATCTGTGATGGGGTGATGTTGTGATTGGGGGATCTGTGATGGGGTGATTGTGTGATTGGGGGATCTGTGATGGGGTGATTGTGGGATTGGGGGATCTGTGATGGGGTGATTGTGTGATTGGGGGATCTGTGATGGGATGATTGTGTGATTGGGGGATCTGTGATGGGATGATTGTGTGATTGGGGGATCTGTGGTGGGGTGATTGTGTGATTGGGGGATCTGTGATGGGGTGATTGTGGGATTGGGGGATCTGTGATGGGGTGATTGTGTGATTGGGGGATCTGTGATGGGATGATTGTGTGATTGGGGGATCTGTGATGGGGTGATTGTGTGATTGGGGGATCTGTGATGGGATGATTGTGTGATTGGGGGATCTGTGATGGGGTGATTGTGTGATTGGGGGATCTGTGATGGGGTGATTGTGTGATTGGGGGATCTGTGATGGGGTGATTGTGTAATTGAGGGATCTGTGATGGGGTGATTGTGTGATTGGGGGATCTGTGATGGGGTGATTGTGTGATTGGGGGATCTGTGATGGGGTGATGTTGTGATTGGGGGATCTGTGATGGGGTGATGGTGGGATTGGGGGATCTGTGATGGGGTGATTGTGGGATTGGGGGATCTGTGATGGGGTGATGTTGTGATTGGGGGATCTGTGATGGGGTGATTGTGTGATTGGGGGATCTGTGATGGGGTGATGTTGTGATTGGGGGATCTGTAATGGGGTGATGTTGCGATTGGGGGATCTGTGATGGGGTGATTGTGGGATTGGGGGATCTGTGATGGGGTGATTGTGGGATTGGGGGATCTGTGATGGGGTGATGTTGTGATTGGGGGATCTGTGATGGGGTGATTGTGGTATCTGTGATGGGGTGATGTTGTGATTGGGGGATCTGTAATGGGGTGATGTTGCGATTGGGGTGTCTGTGATGGGGTGATTGTGTGATTGGGGGATCTGTGATGGGGTGATCTTGTGATTGGGGGATCTGTGATGGGGTGATGTTGTGATTGGGGGATCTGTGATGGGGTGATTGTGTGATTGGGGGATCTGTGATGGGGTGATGTTGTGATTGGGGGATCTGTGATGGGGTGATTGTGGGATCTGTGATGGGGTGATGTTGTGATTGGGGGATCTGTGATGGGGTGATTGTGTGATTGAGGGATCTGTGGTGGTTTGATTGTGTAATTGGGGGATCTGTGATGGGGTGATTGTGTAATTGGGGGATCTGTGATGGGGTGATTGTGTAATTGGGGGACCTGTGATGGGGTGATGTTGTGATTGGGGGATCTGTGATGGGGTGATTGTGTGATTGGGGGATCTGTGATGGGGTGATTGTGGGATTGGGGGATCTGTGATGGGGTGATTGTGTGATTGGGGGATCTGTGATGGGATGATTGTGTGATTGGGGGATCTGTGATGGGGTGATTGTGTGATTGGGGGATCTGTGATGGGGTGATTGTGTAATTGGGGGATCTGTGATGGGGTGATGTTGTGATTGGGGGATCTGTGATGGGGTGATTGTGTGATTGGGGGATCTGTGATGGGGTGATTGTGGGATTGGGGGATCTGTGATGGGGTGATTGTGTGATTGGGGGATCTGTGATGGGATGATTGTGTGATTGGGGGATCTGTGATGGGGTGATTGTGTGATTGGGGGATCTGTGATGGGGTGATTGTGGGATTGGGGGATCTGTGATGGGGTGATTGTGTGATTGGGGGATCTGTGATGGGGTGATTGTGTGATTGAGGGATCTGTGGTGGTTTGATTGTGTAATTGGGGGATCTGTGATGGGGTGATTGTGTAATTGGGGGATCTGTGATGGGGTGATTGTGTAATTGGGGGATCTGTGATGGGGTGATGTTGTGATTGGGGGATCTGTGATGGGGTGATTGTGTGATTGGGGGATCTGTGATGGGGTGATTGTGGGATTGGGGGATCTGTGATGGGGTGATTGTGTGATTGGGGGATCTGTGATGGGATGATTGTGTGATTGGGGGATCTGTGATGGGATGATTGTGTGATTGGGGGATCTGTGGTGGGGTGATTGTGTGATTGGGGGATCTGTGATGGGGTGATTGTGGGATTGGGGGATCTGTGATGGGGTGATTGTGTGATTGGGGGATCTGTGATGGGATGATTGTGTGATTGGGGGATCTGTGATGGGGTGATTGTGTGATTGGGGGATCTGTGATGGGATGATTGTGTGATTGGGGGATCTGTGATGGGGTGATTGTGTGATTGGGGGATCTGTGATGGGGTGATTGTGTGATTGGGGGATCTGTGATGGGGTGATTGTGTGATTGGGGGATCTGTGATGGGATGATTGTGTGATTGGGGAATCTGTGATGGGGTGATTGTGGGATTGAGGGAACTGTGATGGGGAGATGTTGTGATTGGGGTATCTGTGATGGGGTGATTGTGTGATTGGGGGATCTGTGATGGGATGATGTTGTGATTGGGGGATCTGTGATGGGGTGATTGTGGGATTGGGGGATCTGTGATGGGATGATTGTGTGATTGGGGAATCTGTGATGGGATGATTGTGGGATTGGGGGATCTGTGATGGGATGATTGTGTGATTGGGGGATCTGTGATGGGGTGATTGTGGGATTGGGGGATCTGTGATGGGGAGATGTTGTGATTGGGGGATCTGTGATGGGATGATTGTGGGATTGGGGAATCTGTGATGGGATGATTGTGGGATTGGGGGATCTGTGATGGGATGATTGTGTGATTGGGGAATCTGTGATGGGGTGATTGTGGGATTGGGGGATCTGTGATGGGGAGATGTTGTGATTGGGGGATCTGTGATGGGATGATTGTGTCATTGAGGGATCTGTGATGGGATGATTGTGTGATTGGGGGATCTGTGATGGGGTGATGTTGTGAATGGGGTATCTGTGATGGGGTGATTGTGTAATTGGGGGATCTCTGATGGGGTGATTGTGCGATTGGGGTTGTCTGTGATAGGGAGGTCTATGTGATTATGGGGCTCTTTGATGGTGGGACTGTGTGATTGGGGAGCTCTGTGATTGGGGGACTGTGTGATTGGGGGGACTGTGAAGGGAGATGTGGGCTCTCATGTATAGGGGGACTCTGGTGTGATGGGGACCTCTAATATGATAAGAACACTCTGTGATGGGGGATCTGTGGTGATGGGAAAGACTCTAAAGTGATGGGTGTACTCTCTCATTACTTTGATGTGTGTGGGGTGGGGGGACTTGTGTGTATAGGGGGAACTCTGATGTGACGGGGGCCTCTCATGTGACAAGAGGACCATGTGAAGGGGTGACACTGAGGTGATGGATCGACCCTGTTGTGAGGTTACTCTGATGTGATGGGGGGCTCTCATATATAGAAGGGACTTTAACACGTGATGGGGAACTTCTGATTTTAAAGTGGAGTTCCAGTCTGGGCAAAAAAATTAAACGTCAGTAGCTACAAATACTGCAGCTGCTAACTTTTAATATAAGGACACTTACCTGTCCAGGGATCCCGCAATGTCGGCACCCCAAGCCAATTTGTCCATCGGCTTCGGGTGCGGGTGTCGGCATTGCAAGTAAGGGAAACCGGCAGTGAAGCCTTCACAGGCTTCACCGTTGGTTTCCTACTGCGCATGCGCGAGTCGCGCTGTGCTTTCTGAATGGTCCCAGAAGGTAGCTGGGGGAAGGAGGAGGGGCTGGACATGACGTAGATCACTTTGCGGCGATCTTACCAGAAAGTGGGGTGGGTAACTGTCAAAACAAGGTACCAGCTCCCCCCAAAAAGTGCCAAATGTGGCAGTGGAGAGGATGAGGGTGCGAAAAAGTGGAAATTCCCCTTTTGGGTGGAGCTCCGCTTTAGAGAGGGACCTCTGACGTGATGGGGGAGGGGGTTGACATAATGGGAGGCTTCTAAGTTGAAGTTATTTTCATCAAGGAGGTTGTGTGCATCGTCAAGAGCTCAGATTTCCCATTGATTAGTACTTTTTATTTTTAGACTGCTGTGCCTTGGAATTTTGCATATTTTTAAAAGGGTTCTGTAACTTAAAAGGGTTTAAAAAATACTGTTTGCTAGGATAATGATTAAAAAAATAATTGCATTTCCAACCTCTACAATCAGGTGAAGAATGTGTGGACAGGTTTTCTCATTACTATACCCAAGCACCTTGTAAACCTAATAGCCACAGAGCATCACTGGTTTAATGACCCAATAGCAATGACTCCACATCTACGTATTTCCAGCCCTGTCCAACCCTTGTAGATGTATGTACTTGTCTGACCTCTTCCACCAACCATAGGTATGATATGGGTCTCCAGCAAATATCCCCATATATCCCCAGGAAGTACCTTCTGTCTTTTGTAGATGCTGGACAAAGGGGCCACTTCACAGTCCTTGTGTGCCCCAAACACCTTACACATGGAACAGGTAGGGACCTCACAGGTTAAGCAATAAATATTGATTTTCTCGTCCTCGTGTTCCTCACACATGAAGTGCTGCTCCGTCGTCTTTGTGTTCAGAGGCCTGGATAAAATTAAAACAAATATGAAGTAGAAAGACAATGATGCCAAACTGTTCTCTTACTCTTCGAAGGTTCTAAATTCTTCAAGCTCATGGTATAGCTGGTAGAACTTGGTCACATTCAGCAAGCTTTGTTCTGTAATGTTGAAGATGTTTTGTAGCTTCTCCAAGCCATTTATTGAGTTCCAATCATTAGAAATGATGAAGAGACTTGGAGAAGCTATGAAAGGTCTTCAACATTACAGAACACGTCCTGTTTCAGTATTGAGTTCCAATCATTAGAACTTGCATGGAGAAGCTACGAAAGGTCTTCAACATTACAGAACAAGTCCTGTTTCAGTATTGAGTTCCAATCATTAGAACTGATGAAGAGACTTGGAGAAGCTATGAAAGGTCTTCAACATTACAGAACACGTCCTGTTTCAGTATTGAGTTCCAATCATTAGAACTTGCTTGGAGAAGCTACGAAAGGTCTTCAACATTTCAGAACACGTCCTGTTTCAGTATTGAGTTCCAATCATTAGAACTTGCTTGGAGAAACTACGAAAGGTCTTCAACATTACAGAACACGTCCTGTTTCAGTATTGAGTTCCAATCATTAGAACTTGCTTGGAGAAACTACGAAAGGTCTTCAACATTACAGAACACGTCCTGTTTCAGTATTGAGTTCCAATAATTAGAACTTGCATGGAGAAGCTACGAAAGGTCTTCAACATTACAGAACACGTCCTGTTTCAGTATTGAGTTCCAATCATTAGAACTTGCTTGGAGAAGCTACGAAAGGTCTTCAACATTACAGAACACGTCCTGTTTCAGTATTGAGTTCCAATCATTAGAACTGATAAAGAGACTTGGAGAAGCTACGAAAGGTCTTCAACATTACAGAACAAGTCCTGTTTCAGTATTGAGTTCCAATCATTAGAACTGATGAAGAGACTTGGAGAAGCTATGAAAGGTCTTCAACATTACAGAACACGTCCTGTTTCAGTATTGAGTTCCAATCATTAGAACTTGCTTGGAGAAACTACGAAAGGTCTTCAACATTACAGAACACGTCCTGTTTCAGTATTGAGTTCCAATAATTAGAACTTGCATGGAGAAGCTACGAAAGGTCTTCAACATTACAGAACACGTCCTGTTTCAGTATTGAGTTCCAATCATTAGAACTTGCTTGGAGAAGCTACGAAAGGTCTTCAACATTACAGAACACGTCCTGTTTCAGTATTGAGTTCCAATCATTAGAACTTGCTTGGAGAAGCTACGAAAGGTCTTCAACATTACAGAACATGTCCTGTTTCAGTATTGAGTTCCAATTATTAGAACTTGCTTGGAGAAGCTACGAAAGGTCTTCAACATTACAGAACACGTCCTGTTTCAGTATTGAGTTCCAATCATTAGAACTTGCTTGGAGAAGCTACGCAAGGTCTTCAACATTACAGAACACGTCCTGTTTCAGTATTGAGTTCCAATCATTAGAACTGATAAAGAGACTTGGAGAAGCTACGAAAGGTCTTCAACATTACAGAACACGTCCTGTTTCAGTATTGAGTTCCAATCATTAGAACTTGCTTGGAGAAGCTACAAAACATCTTCAACATTACAGAACACGTCCAGCTGAATGTGACCAACTGCTACTAACCTTCCCCCTACTCCAATATGTATTATTGTATATAGAACACTGATCAGCTTTAGGTGTTGTTCAAGACCAAGATTTACCTGGATGGATCCCACAGTTTGGGCTACCAAGGGGATTAAGTATCTCAGCCACATCTGCAAAAATAACCCTAAAAACATTTGATACTTTGAAGCAGCAGATCTCTTTTCCTATTTCCCATCTTTTCAGATATTTACAGTTACACCATGTGTTTCAGGCTCAGTTTGGTTCATCCAGGTTGGCTCTTGCCTCATTTGGGCTAAAAACTTTCCTTAGGATTGATTCTCTTCTACCATTTACAAAGCCCTATTTCCTTCTATACATGATGGTTTCGATGGTCTTTTCACCAAATGGCGGGCAGAGGCTCTGGGGCTAGACAGTAAGGATTGGGAAGATACAGTGCCTTGCGAAAGTATTCGGCCCCTTGAACTTTCCGACCTTTTGCCACATTTCAGGCTTCAAACATAAAGATATAAAACTGTAATTTTTTGTGAAGAATCAACAACAAGTGGGACACAATCATGAAGTGGAACGAAATTTATTGGATATTTCAAACTTTTTTAACAAATAAAAAACTGAAAAATTGGGCGTGCAAACTTATTCAGCCCCTTTACATTCAGTGCAGCAAACTCTCTCCAGAAGTTCAGTGAGGATCTCTGAATGATCCAATGTTGACCTAAATGACTAATGATGATAAATAGAATCCACCTCTGTGTAATCAAGTCGCCGTATAAATGCACCTGCACTGTGATAGTCTCAGAGGTCCGTTTAAAGCGCAGAGAGCATCATGAAGAACAAGGAACACACCAGGCAGGTCCGAGATACTGTTGTGGAGAAGTTTAAAGCCGGATTTAGATACAAAAAGATTTCCCAAGCTTTAAACATCCCAAGGAGCACTGTGCAAGCGATAATATTGAAATGGAAGGAGTATCAGACCACTGCAAATCTACGAAGACCTGGCCGTCCCTCTAAACTTTCAGCTCATACAAGGAGAAGACTGATCAGAGATGCAGCCAAGAGGCCCATGATCACTCTGGATGAACTGCAGAGATCTACAGCTGAGGTGGGAGACTCTGTCCATAGGACAACAATCAGTCGTATACTGCGCAAATCTGGCCTTTATGGAAGAGTGGCAAGAAGAAAGCCATTTCTTAAAGATATCCATAAAAAGTGTCGTTTAAAGTTTGCCACAAGCCACCTGGGAGACACCAAACATGTGGAAGAAGGTGCTCTGGTCAGATGAAACCAAAAACAAACTTTTTGGCAACAATGCAAAACGTTATGTTTGGTGTAAAAGCAACACAGCTCATCACCCTGAACACACCATCCCCACTGTCAAACATGGTGGTGGCAGCATCATGGTTTGGGCCTTGCTTTTCTTCAGCAGGGACAGGGAAGATGGTAAAATTGATGGGAAGATGGATGGAGCCAAATACAGGACCATTCTGGAAGAAAACCTGATGGAGTCTGCAAAAGACCTGAGACTGGGATGAGGATTTGTCTTCCAACAAGATAATGATCCAAAACATAAAGCAAAATCTACAATGGAATGGTTCACAAATAAACATATCCAGGTGTTAGAATGGCCAAGTCAAAGTCCAGACCTGAATCCAATCGAGAATCTGTGGAAAGAACTGAAAACTGCTGTTCACAAACGCTCTCCATCCAACCTCACTGAGCTTGAGCTGTTTTGCAAGGAGGAATGGGCAAAAATTTCAGTCTCTCGATGTGCAAAACTGATAGAGACATACCCCAAGTGACTTACAGCTGTAATCACAGCAAAAGAAGGCGCTACAAAGTATTAACTTAAGGGGGCTGAATAAGTTTGTACGCCCAATTTTTCAGTTTTTTATTTATTAAAAAAGTTTGAAATATCCAATAAATTTTGTTCCACTTCATGATTGTGTCCCACTTGTTGTTGATTCTTCACAAAAAATTACAGTTTTATATCTTTATGTTTGAAGCCTGAAATGTGGCAAGAGGTCTAAAAATTCAAGGGGGCCGAATACTTTCGCAAGGCACTGTATTTGGGAGTATCTTATGCAACAGTTAGTGTCCACTAGAGTCAGACTGATACAATGTAAACTTTTGTACGGGATTTATTTTACCCCTCAGCGTTTGCATGGGATCTACCCTCTACCCCCTTGAGGTGCTTGAGATGCACGGCAGATCAGGGAGACTTCTATCATGTTTTTTTGGCCTTGCCCAGCAAAAAGTGCCTTTTGAGGTGAGGTGTCAAGATTTATATGTACATTGACAACCAGTCCCACTGAAAGTAGATATACAGTATGCATTCAGGGTTTAATCCACTCCTTGGTCCCCACTAGGTTACTCCGCACTTTTCTGGGTCTTCTTTTATTTTATGTGAGGAAAGCTGTTATTCTTAAATGGAAGGCCCCTCAAGCTCCCACCCTAGACTACAGGAAATCTCTGGTTAGTTCTGCCATCCAATTGTATAAAATCACATATGAATCTAGGGGCTGCTCCAAAAAATTCTCCAAAGTCTGGGATATTTGAATGAATTCCCCTTTCACTACTTCCTCCCAATAATTCAATCGAGTTGTATGCTCTGTGAATGCTACTACTGAGCCCTTCAATTGCAGATTTTTTTGGTTTTGTGCGTTCTGTTTATTCTGGTGGTCTGGGGCGATGTGGAGGGCTATGCCTTGAGGGATGTAATTGCATATGGGTATGATTGCCTAGGTATTTCTTTTTCCTTAAGGGCTAAGGTTTTTGAGTGCCTTGGTTGTTTTCTTATTGTGTTTTATTTGTACCTTGTTGTATTGAGCCAGGGTATGGCCAATTGGCTCTGTTTTGTACCTCTCTAAGTTTTAAATTGAATAAAAAGTTGCAAAAAAATAAAATTACCTGGATGACTCCTGCTTATAAATGTCGATGATATTTTCCACCAGCAGGTTCCGTTGTAGTCCGTAGACTCCATGTCGGTCAAGGACCACTTCGTGACGACAGGATGGACAGCGGAAACGTCCCCCTGATGACACTGTGCTAGAGCCCCGGGACTGCCACAATGGGTTGGAGGCCTAAAGATAAAGAAAATTTTACCGTATCGTAAAATATGAATCAGTGTGGGGCAAGGTGGACTCTGAAACTCCATGATTTGATATCCAAGAATGTTAAATGTATATGTGTATATGTATGATTAATGTTCTTATTGGTTTTTAAAAATTGAATATGGGTCACTGACGATGATTTTTACAGTTACCATTGTGCTTATGTTACCGCTCAACTGAACTGTCAAGGCATCAAATGGCTGGTGTCATAGCACCATGTCAACTGCAGATCAAACAGAGGCCAAGATAGCACCTTAGATGACTGTAAAGCAGGGGTCCTCAAACTACAGCTCGCGGGCCAGGTACGGGCCGCCAGGGTTATTTACCTGGCCTGCTCGTTTGGGCCCGCCCTACCATGCAAGCCTCCACAAGCCTTCTCCGCCGCTGTCAACAATGAACAGTGGGGAGCAGGAGGCAGCTTAGCTCAGGATGGAGGGCAGGAGGAGGAGCTGCCCAAAATACCTTTTGAAGTTAAACCACAGGGTGGTCCTAAGCAACCAATCAACAGCTTGCTAATATGGAAAGACACTCTGCTGGCTCCTGCTCCCGGCCTCTGTTCAGAACTGTGCCAACTTCTACTCTCAGCTATGAGGTAGGACACTGCTATGGGAGGGAAAGGGGGGCAGAGGTCACTGCTATAAGGGAAAGGGGGGCAGAGGACACCACTGTGTGTGTGTGGGGGGGGGGGGCGGGAGGTGATGTGAAGGGGACAGAAGACACTGTCATGGACAGGGCCACACCCATAGCAGTGTCCTCTACCACCCTTCACATTACCCCCCACCCCCCTGATCCCCTTATTCTGAGCCTAACACAATCCTGATACCTTCGTTCTACGCCTAACTCACTCCTGATCTCTGTGTTCTGAGCCTAACGCACTCCTGGTCCCTGCATTCTAAAGCCTAATGCACTCCTGATCCCTATTTTCTGAGCCTAACGCACTCCTGATCCCTGAGTTCTGAGCCTAACGTACTCCTGATCACTGCGTTCTGAGCCTAACACACTCCTGATCCCTGCATTCTGAGCCTAACGCACTCCTGATCCCTGCATTCTAAAGCCTAATGTACTCCTGATCCCTGCATTCTGAACCTAACACACTCCTGATCCCTGAGTTCTGAGCCTAACGTACTCCTGATCCCTGCATTCTGTGCCTAATGCACTGCTGATCCCTGCATTCTGAGCCTAACACACTCCTGATCCCTGCGTTCTGAGCCTAATGCACTTCTAATCCCTGCTTTATGAGCCTAACGCACTCCTGATCCCTGCGTTCTGAGCCTAACGCACCCCTGATCCCTGCGTTCTGAGCCTAACACACTCCTAATCCCTGCGTTCAGAGCCTAACGTACTCCTGATTCCTGAGTTCTGAGCCTAACGTACTCCTGATCCCTGCATTCTGTGCCTAATGCACTTCTAATCCCTGCGTTTTGAGCCTAATGCACTCCTGATCCCTGCTTTTGAGCCTAACGCACTCCTGATCACTGCGTTCTGAGCCTAACGTACTCCTGATCACTGCGTTCTGAGCCTAACGCACTCCTAATCCCTGCATTCTGAGCCTAACACACTCCTGATCCCTGCATTCTGAGCCTAACGCACTCCTGATCCCTGCATTCTAAAGCCTAATGTACTCCTGATCCCTGCATTCTGAACCTAACACACTCCTGATCCCTGAGTTCTGAGCCTAACGTACTCCTGATCCCTGCATTCTGTGCCTAATGCACTGCTGATCCCTGCATTCTGAGCCTAACACACTCCTGATCCCTGCGTTCTGAGCCTAATGCACTTCTAATCCCTGCTTTATGAGCCTAACGCACTCCTGATCCCTGCGTTCTGAGCCTAACGCACCCCTGATCCCTGCGTTCTGAGCCTAACACACTCCTAATCCCTGCGTTCAGAGCCTAACGTACTCCTGATTCCTGAGTTCTGAGCCTAACGTACTCCTGATCCCTGCATTCTGTGCCTAATGCACTTCTAATCTCTGCGTTTTGAGCCTAATGCACTCCTGATCCCTGCTTTTGAGTCTAACGCACTCCTGATTCCTGAGTTCTGAGTCTAACATACTCCTGATCCCTGCATTCTGTGCCTAATGCACTTCTAATCCCTGCGTTTTGAGCCTAATGCACTCCTGATCCCTGCTTTTGAGTCTAACGCACTCCTGATTCCTGAGTTCTGAGTCTAACATACTCCTGATCCCTGCATTCTGAGCCTAATGCACCGCTGATCCCTGCATGCTGAGCCTATCACACTCCTGATCCCTGCATTCTGAGCCTAACACACTCCCGATCCCTGCGTTCTGAGCCTAATGCACTTCTAATCCCTGCGTTCTGAGCCTAATGCACTTCTAATCCCTGCGTTCTGAGCCTAATGCACTGCTGATCCCTGCATTCTGAGCCTAATGCACTCCTGATCCCTGCATTCTGTGCCTAATGCACTTCTAATCCCTGCGTTTTGAGCCTAATGCACTCCTGATCCCTGCTTTTGAGTCTAACGCACTCCTGATTCCTGAGTTCTGAGTCTAACATACTCCTGATCCCTGCATTCTGAGCCTAATGCACCGCTGATCCCTGCATGCTGAGCCTATCACACTCCTGATCCCTGCATTCTGAGCCTAATGTACTCCTGATTCCTGAGTTCTGAGCCTAATGTACTCCTGATTCCTGAGTTCTGAGCCTAACGTACTCCTGATCCCTGCGTTCTGAGCCTAATGCACTGCTGATCCCTGCATTCTGAGCCTATTACACTCCTAATCCCTGCATTCTGAGCCTAACGCACTCCTGATCCCTGCGTTCTGAGCCTAACGCACTCCTAATCTCTGCATTCTTAGCCTAAAGCATTCCTGATCCCTGCCTTTTTAGCCTAAAACACGCCCGAACCCTGAATTCTGAGCGTAACGCACTCCTGCACCCTGTATTCTGAACCTAATGCACTCCTGACCCCTGCGTTCTGAGCCTAACATACTCCTAATCCCTGAATTCTTAGCCTAAAGCACTCCTGATCCCTGCATTTTTAGCCTAACACACTCCCGAACCCTGAATTCTGAGCGTAACGCACTCCTAATCCCTGCATTCTGTGTTTAACGCACTCCTGATCCCTGTGTTCTGAGCCTAACACACTCCTAATCCCTGCATTCTGTGCCTGAAGCACTCCTGATCCCTGCATTTTTAGCCTAACATACTCCCGAACCCTGAATTCTGAGAGTAAAGCACTCCTGAACCCTGCATTCTGAGCGTAACGCACTCCTGTACCCTGCATTCTGAGTGTAACGCACTCCCGAACCATGCATTCTGTGTGCAACACTCTCCTGAACCCTGCATTCTTAATGTAACGCACTCCTGATCCCTGCATTCTGAGTGCAACGCACTCCTGATCCCTGCATTCTGAGCCTAACGCACTCCTTATCCCTGGGTTCTGAGCCTAATGCACTCCTTATCCCTGCGTTCTGAGCCTAACGCATTCCTAATCCCTGCGTTCTGAACCTAAAGCCCTCCTGATCCCTGCGTTCTGAGCCTAACGCACTCCTGATCCATGTGTTCTGAGCCTAACTCACTCCTGATCCCTACGTTCTGAGCTTAATGCACTCCTGATCCCTACGTTCTGAGCCTAATGCTCTCCTTATACCTGCGTTCTGAGCCTAAAGCACTCCTGATCTATGTGTTCTGAGCCTAATGCACTCCTGATCCCTGCATTCTGAGCCTAACACACTCCTGATCCCTGCGTTCTGAGCCTAATGCACTCCTGATCCCTGCGTTCTGAGCCTAATGCACTCCTGATCCCTGCATTCAGAGCCTGACGCACTCCTGATCCCTGAGTTCTAAGCCTAACCCACTCCTGATCTCTGCGTTCAGAGCCTAACACACTCCTAATCCCTGCATTCTGAGCCTAAAGCACTCCTGATCCCTGTGTTTTTACCCTAACACACTCCTGAACCCTGAATTCTGAACATAGCACACTCCTGAACCCTGCATTCTGAGTGCAACTCGCTCCTGAATCCTGCATTCTGAACACAACGCACTACTGAACCCTGCATTCTGTATAATAAGATACTGTACGTGCAGTGTGCATAGGAATTAGTTCATATTTTTTTCAAACTATATCCTATATCTATTCCGGCCCCCAACAGTCTAAGGGGACAGTGGATTTGGAGGAGCCATTTCTTTTCTGGTGGAATTGGAACCTGGTAGAACCTAGTGGAAGTAGCCAAGACATTTTGCATTATGTCACCACCAGCAGGCATTGAGAGCAGTTGTTCCACAACAGACACAACAGAATAGAGTTGTGTCCTTCAAAAGACACTGCGTAATTAGCTGAAGACTACAGACCATGAATACCAACAAAGACACCCTGTATGATCTTCCATGTTTGCACTGTGGTTGGTCCCTTCCCATAGTCCTCAGATGCCTACGGTCACAAGACGCCATTATACGGCTAATGTTTTTTGCATTTTGAGTCTTTAACTCAAAATCTGTTGGTCTACCCTATAAAATAAGAGGGGTGTGGGCTTTCCAGAGCAGCAAAGGGGTGTCTTTACGGCCTTGTGGCTCGTGGTCCTGTACTTGCAGGTCTCTTGGCCTAGCCCTGTCCTGGTGCTCATGGTGGAGATGTCCCCTGTGGATATCCCCAAGTGATTGACACTGTAGGCACTGGGCAGAGCTTCTTTGAATCCGTTCAATCATGCTCAACTAAGTCACCAAAGTTTGGGAACAGGCAGACATGGAAGTGACCTAGATGGATGATCAGGGACATGGACATATAATATAATAGCAAAGTACAATGACCTATATGGGCTTAGTGACACTACCACTATGGAGGAGGCATTGCCAGGGTGCAAACGCCTTGTTCAGCCCTTTGCCAAACGGCATTGCACTGACCCAACAAATGCCACCCCCATAGGATCCCCTTAAAGTTAAGCTTGTCGAGAGACTGCCATGTTGTTGAATAAGCTGGTCACCTGCTTGTCATGCTCATCCACTGGCTGCAGTATCAGGCAACTAGCATTTTCAGAAAAATACTTCAAAACTGGCAGTCCCCATGTTTCTCTCTAAGGATAGCTCTGCCAAGCCATACGGCACTACCGATCACCATAGACATATTAAGAAGTCATCAACAGAAGAAATGATTTATCACATCAGAAATCCGGCCAATATCTAATCCACTGACACACGTCAACAACTCCACACCTTAGGTGGGCCGATACCGGCCAAGTCACGACTGCCTGGAACAACACAGCACTTCCCAGAGCACTCCTTCCTTCCGAACATCTCCTAAAGTATGCCTGCAGTCTCTGACCATCTCCTAAACTATATATGCATCCTCTGACCATCTCCTATAGTATGTCTGCATCCTTTGACCATCTCCTATAGTATGTCTGCAGTCTCTGACCATCTCCTATAGTGTGTCTGCAGTCTCTGACCATCTCCTATAGTGTGTCTGCAGTCTCTGACCATCTCCTATAGTGTGTCTGCAGTCTCTGAGCATCTCCTGTATCATGTCTGCAGTCTCTGACCATCTCCTAAAGTATGTCTGCAGTCTCTGACCATCTCCTATAAAATATCTGCATCCTCTGACCATCTCCTATAGTATGCCTGCAGTCTCTGACCATCTCCTATAGTATGTCTGCAGTCTCTGACCATCTCCTATAGTGTGTCTGCAGTCTCTGACCATCTCCTATAGTGTGTCTGCAGTCTCTGACCATCTCCTATAGTGTGTCTGCAGTCTCTGAGCATCTCCTGTATCATGTCTGCAGTCTCTGACCATCTCCTAAAGTATGTCTGCAGTCTCTGACCATCTCCTATAAAATATCTGCATCCTCTGACCATCTCCTATAGTATGCCTGCAGTCTCTGACCATCTCCTATAGTATGTCTGCAGTCTCTGACCATCTCCTATAGTATGTCTGCAGTCTCTGACCATCTCCTAAAGTATGTCTGCAGTCTCTGACCATCTCCTATAAAATATCTGCATCCTCTGACCATCTCCTATAGTATGCCTGCAGTCTCTGACCATCTCCTATAGTATGCCTGCAGTCTCTGACCATCTCCTAAAGTATGTCTGCAGTCTCTGACCATCTCCTAAAGTATGTCTGCAGTCTCTGACCATCTCCTATAGTATATCTGCATCCTCTGACCATCTCCTATAGTATGTCTGCATCCTTTGACCATCTCCTATAGTATGTCTGCATCCTTTGACCATCTCCTATAGTATGCCTGCAGTTTCTGAGCATCTCCTGTATCATGTCTGTAGTCTCTGACCATCTCCTGTATCATGTCCAGAGATGTATAGTAACGAAGTAGAACTACTTAAGTACTGTACTTAAGTACCGAAATGCGGTATCTGTACTTTCCTAGAGTAGAATTTTTTTCTCCTACTTCTACTTTTACTTCACTACATTTTTTCGATGATTTCGATACTTCTACTCAAGTATTTTTTTTTTTGTGCTGCATAGTTACTCGTTACTTTTAAAAAAATTACCACTGCCAGAACAGTAGATGGCAGGTTGCATAAAGCTCAAAAAAATGTGTATAATGTCATTTGTAAATCAGCGCATACGAAAATAAAGGCTGTGTATAATAAAAGCTGCTATACCAAATCTTTCCAATAAAAAGAAAATATGAAACAAACAAATAAATGGTGCTACAGCGCTTAAAGTGCATCAAGAAACTACTAACAAACACAGGTTAATCATTTGAATAAATCATTTGAAATAATAAAAACCAATATGATGTTCAAACTTTTGACTTCTTTCTTTAATAACTACATAACACAGTACTTGTACTTTTACTTTCAGTACTTGAGTAGAATTTTTTTTTCAAAACTACTGGTACTTTTTACTTTTAGTACTTAAGTAGCAAATTTTTTGAAAAAACTACTTGCAATACTTAAGTAAAAAAAATGTTGAATACTTTAGTACTTCTACTTAAGTAACTTTTTCTGCGAGCACTTCCACTTCTACTCAAGTCACTTTTTGATCGAGCACTTTTACTTTTACTCAAGTAGAAATTTCGAGTACTTTATACAAGTCTGATCATGTCTGCAGTCTCTGACCATCTACTGTACCATGTCTGCAGTCTCTGACCATCTCTTGTATCATGTCTGTAGTCTCTGACCATCTCCTGTATTATGCCTGCAGTCTCTGATCATCTCCTGTATCATGCCTACAGTCTCTGATCATCTCCTGTATCATGTCTGGAGTCTCTGGCCATCTCCTGTAATATATCTGCAGCCTCTGACCATCTTCTGTCTGCAGCCTCTGATCATCTCCTATAATATATCTCTGCTCTCTAATCATCTCCTGTATTCTGTCTGCATCATTATATTTAATATTATTATATTTTATTAAAATAAAAAATAAAAAAAAAAATTATATCATCTCATATATATATTTTTTATAATATAATTATATTTATTTTTATTATGTTTTCTTCTTCTTCTTCAAAAAAAGTAATAATTGCATCTATATTATTAATATATATACTGTATATAATCCAGTGGTTGCCGTTGCACACATATCAGAAAGAAAACGGGCCTAGGTGCTCTGCAATGCCTGTAGAACATATAGTCCAAAAGAGAAAGCGGCACTCACAGGTCTCGAGAGGTGAAGATTTTATTTTGATGAGTCCTGAGGAAGATAAGCTTGTGCCTCATCATCAACATGTCAAAATAACGCAGTGGACTATAATTTATATATATATATATATATATATATATATATATAACTAATTATTACATTTAATTTTATGAAATGTTATGACATTTTAAATCATACTAAAAATTATGATATTTTAGTTTTTCATATTTTCTTAAAAAAAAGAAAAGAAAAAGTAGTTATTATTTTCTATATAATTGATAATTTTTTTTAAAAATAGAATAATTATATTTAATGGTTTTATATATATATATATATATATATATATATATATATATATATATATATTTAGTAATTATTATATCCCACATAATATTTGTTTAATAATATAAATAATTCTATTTACTTTTTTAAATATTTTCTTTAAAAAAAATTTATATTTTTGGTAATATAATTATTATATTTACTGTTAATATGTTATATTTTTATATTTTTTAAAACAAGGGAATTATTATATCTAAAATAATTTATAATTCATGTTATAATATAATCATTTTATTTGTAAAATATTATATTTTCTTTTAACAAAAGTCATTTTTTATTTAATATAATAAATATTTAATTGATTTCTGTAATATAATTAGTTATTATATACAATTTTAATATTTTTTTTTTTTTTTATGGAATGATTCTAAGTATATTACATATAACGTTAGAAGTACACTGTGTTCACTGTCCTCTCCGTAAATTCTGGGTATACGATGTTGACGAGGAGTCAAGAGTTATTTTAGGAATTAATTACGGAATCGTCCAGGAACGGATGTGGATAAGTTGCAGCTCACCAGTTGTCAGTCCGGCTCCTCCGTCCCAGAACTTAATTGTTGTTTTTTTTTTTTTTTTGGCACTCTTAGGGTCGCCATATGCATTACCATCCGACTGCACAATCTTTATACAGCCAACAATAGATTTACCAAAACTACGAAGACCTACCTAGACCATCCAATGAGCCAGACCCCTGATAATAATCCTGGAAGAGGTTGTATGGTGTATGGTCCAGTCTTAGATGGAGAAGATTTAGGGTTATCATGACCCCTGATGATGACCCTAGAAGAGGTTGTATAGTGTATGCTCCAGCCTTAGATCGAGAATGATATTTAGGGTTATCATGACCCCTGATGATAACCCTAGAAGAGGTTGTATAGTGTATGGTCCAGCCTTAGATGGAGAAGGATATACAGGGATATCATGACCCCTGATGATAACCCTAGAAGAGGTTGTATAGTGTATGATCCAGCCTTAGATGGAGGAGATTTAGGGTTATCATGACCCATGATAATAACCCTAGAAGAGGTTGTATAGTGTATGCTCCAGCCTTAGATCGAGAATGATATTTAGGGTTATCATGACCCCTGATGATAACCCTAGAAGAGGTTGTATAGTGTATGGTCCAGTCTTAGATGGAGAAGATTTAGGGTTATCATGACCCCTGATGATGACCCTAGAAGAGGTTGTATAGTGTATGATCCACCCTTAGATGGAGAAGGAGATTTAGGATTATCATGACCTCTGATGATAACCCTAGAAGAGGTTGTATAGTGTATGATCTAGTCTTAGATGGAGAAGGAGATTTAGGGTTATCATGACCCCTGATGATGACCCTAGAAGAGGTTGTATAGTGTATGGTCCAGCCTTAGATGGAGAAGGAGATTTAGGGTTATCATGACCCCTGATGATAACCCTAGAAGAGGTTGTATAGTGTATGGTCTAGTCTTAGATGGAGAAGGAGATTTACGGTTATTATGACCCCTGATGATAACCCTAGAAGAGGTTGTATAGTGTATGGTCCAGCCTTAGATGGAGAAGGAGATTTAGGGTTATCATGACCCCTGATGATAACCCTAGAAGAGGCTGTATAGTGTATGGTCCAGCCTTAGATGGAGAAGGATATATAGGGATATCATGACCCCTGATGATGACCCTAGAAGAGGTTGTATAGTGTATGGTCCAGCCTTAGATGTAGAAGGAGATTTAGGATTATCATGACCCGGCCCCTGATGATGACCCTAGAAGAGGTTGTATAGTGTATGATCCACCCTTAGATGGAGAAGGAGATTTAGGGTTATCATCAGGGGCCTAGCTGATTGGATGGTCTAGGTAGGTCCTCATAGTTTTGGTAAATCTATGGTTGGCTGTATAAAGATTGTGCGGTCAGATTGTAATACGTATGGTGACCCTAAGAGCGCCGATGTGGGACTTTGCTATAGTCAGTGTTGTCACCCTGCTACAGGAAGTGGAAAAATGATGGATCAACAGGTAATAAAACCACGCTACATGGGAAGTTGCTGCATTGGTGGCACCTTGCGCCCTATACGCCATTTATCATTTTGCCCCCTGACCCCTTCTAGACACACTTCTAGGAGAGCATTGTGTACATAGGACCGGTACCTGGAAGATGTCGTTGGCACACTTGCGGCACAGGTTATGCTGGCAGGGCAGGATGACCACGGGTTTGGTGAACATCTCCAGGCAGATGGGACAGATCAGCTGCTTCTCCAGGTTGTCCATGGTCTGGGTGTCCCCCCCTAGGGACTTGAAGCCCACGGCGAAATTCATCCCCTCCGTAGGACAAGAGCGACAAAGCGAGAGCGACGGGCCGGTCTTGTGTGACTTCAGCGGTCTCTGAGCCTATGCCGGGCATACAGTCCCTTGCCTAACTATAGAGGGTCTTATCATCGGGGGAGGGGAGAGATGGCCTTAACCCCTTTCTTGCCAAGGGGGTAGTGTGGCCACCCAGTCGCCGCCCCTGGTGAGCCAGCCTGCTGCAGGGACAGTGTTAAAGGCGGACGTCGGAGAAGGGGGGGTCTAGAAAGGGGGGAATTCCTTGGGGGGGTATTTTTAGCTTTTGGATAAGATGGACCCCGATGGGAGGAGGAGGACGCAGCTGTCACACATGGCAGCAGGTGACACTGACTCACACAATGACTCGCAGAAATGACAAAGATGCAAATACACTTCCACGTACCGGCAGAGGAACACAAAACATCCACACCTTGCATGCGCTGAGCGCAAGGGCACTTAAAGAGGGACTCCGCAGCATGAAAAATACCTACCCCTCTTTACACCAGGGCGTGGGGGCTCTGGGGAGGAGCACTGAGGCAAAGTGCTTGGATGTTTTCAGGAAGCTATCTACAGCTCCCACCAGCCATAATCTGCCTGAATTGCATAGAGAAGCACAGGGACCCAGTGATCACGTTACTGGGTGTAAAATAGGCTGGAAAGCACTACAGTGGTTGCGAACTGGTGGGTTCCCTATGGTGTCTAATGGGGGGTAGTGCAAATGGCCATCAGTTGGGCGAGGTTGGGGCTACCCCATGGCATCTGCTGGGAGACCATCATTAGCGTGCGGAGGAGGCTACTACATGACTTTCCTATGGTGTCTGACGGAGGGGTAGTGTGTCTGGTCATCAGTCAAATAGGAAAGGGGCTACCAGATGGCTTCCCTATGGTGTCAAAAGAAAGGGGCAGTGCGACTGGCCATCCGTCAGGGGAGCCTGGGGCTATCAGGTGGCTTCGCTATAGTGTCCAATGAAAGAGATAGTGAGATTGGCCATCAGTTAGATGAGGTTGGGGCTACCCAGTGAGTTCCCAATGGTGTCCAATGGAGGGGTAGTGCTATTGACCATCAGTTGGGTAAGGTTGGGGTTACCAGGTGGCTTCCCTATGGTGTTTGATAGAGGGTTTGGGTCATCAGTTAGGTAGAAAGGGGGCTACCAGAGGCAGGGGCGTAACTACAGGGGTTGCAGGGGTTGCAATCGCTACCGGGCCCCATGCTCCAGGGGGCCCGGTAGCAAAATAGTGGGTGAACCTCTAGGATCTCAAAGGTCACACTTGCGACCGGGCCCTGGCATTTCACCACTGTGGGGAGGCCCCAAGATTGCAGGAAGGGGGCCCACTGCAGAACTTGTGAAAGGATCCTGATGCGGGACCATAATAAAAGGCCATGCAATGAGAGTAAAGAGCCTCAGGATTAGTGGGAAGAGCCCCGGGCTTGAAGGGAAGGGCCCCGGCCAGGGGTCTGGGGGGCCCTTCATGGTTTCTTGCATCGGGGCCTTGAAGGTTCTAGTTACGCCTCTGACCAGAGGGCTTCCTTATGGTGTCTGATAAAGGTGTTGTGTGACTGGCCATCAGTTAGGTAGGGAGGGGGCTTCCTTACGGTGTCTGATAAAGGGGTTGTGTGACTGGCCATCAGTTGGTAGAAAAGGGGCTACCAGGTGGCATCCCCATGGCGTCTGATGGGATAGGTAGTGTGATTGACCATCATTTGAGTGCATAGGGGGTCACTACATGACTTATCCATGGTATCTGATGGAGGGGTAGTGTGACTGGCCATCAGTCAAATAGGAAAGGGACTACCCATGGAATCTATTGGAGGGGTAGTACAAATGACCATCAGTCATATAGGAATAGGGCTACCAGATGGCTTCCCTATGGTGTCCAATGAAAGGGCGCAGTGCAACTAGCCATCAGTTAGGTGAGGTTGGGGCTACCTAGTGGCTTCCCCATGGAGTCTAATAGAGGGGCAGTGCAAATGACCATCAGTCATATAGGAATAGGCCTACCAAGTGGCTTCCCTATGGTGTCCAATGAAAGGGGCAGTGCGAATCGCCATCAGTTAGGTGAAGTTGCGGTTACCAAGTGGCTTTCCTATGGTGTCCAATGAGAAGGGCAGTGCGACTGACCATCAGTTAGGTGAGGTTGGGGCTAATAGGTGGGTTCCCAATGGTGTCTAATGGAGAGGCAGTGCGACTGGCCATCAGTTCGGTGGGGTTGGGGCTACCAAGTGACTTCCCAATGGTGTCCAATGAGCGAGGCAGTGTGATTGGCCATCAGTTTGGGGGGGGGGGGGGGTTGGGGCTACCTGGTGGCTTGCCAATGGTGTCCAATGAGAGAGGCAATGCGACTGGCAATAAGTTAGGTGAGGTTGGGGCTACCAAGTGGCTTCCCAATGGTGTCCAATGAGAGAGGCAGTGTGATTTGCCATCAGTTAGGTGGGGTTAGGGCTACCCGGTGGGTTCCCAATGGTGTCCAATGAGAGAGGCAGTGTAACTGGCCGTCAGTTAGGCGGGGTTGGAGCTACCAAGTGGGTTCCCATAGGTGTCCAATGAGAGAGGCAGTGTGATTGGCCATCAGTTTGGGGGAGTTGGGGGCTACCCAGTGATTTCCCAATGGTGTCCAATGAGAGAGGCAATGCGACTGGCAATAAGTTAGGTGGGGTTGGGGCTACCAAGTGGCTTCCCAATGGTATCCAATGAGAGAGGCAGTGTGATTGTCCATCAGTTAGTTGGGGTTGGGGCTACCCGGTGGGTTCCCAATGGTGTCCAGTGAGAGAGGCAGTGTGATTGGCCATCAGTTTGGGGGGGTTGGGGCTACCCGGTGGGTTGCCAATGGAGTCCAATGAGAGAGACAGTGTGATTGGCCATCAGTTTGGGGGGGTCCGGGATACCCAGTGGGTTCCCAATGGTGTCCAATGAGAGAGGCAGTGTAACTGGCCGTCAGTTAGGTGGGGTTGGGGCTACCAAGTGGGTTCCCATAGGTGTCCAATGAGAGAGGCAGTGTGATTGGCCATCAGTTCGGGGGGGTTGGGGCTACCAAGTGGCTTCCCAATGGTGTCCAATATGAGAGGCAGTGTGATTGGCGAAAAAAAAAAAGAAAGCAACAGTAAAAATCTGACAGACCCGGCTACTAGAGGCTTTGGCTGGAGAGGAGGGACTGTTTTGTAGTCCTGTCCTAGGGGTGACAACACCGCTCCTCAATATAGTACAGGAAGTGAGCATTGTTATGCTAGCACAGGACTACTGAACACCTCCTTCCTAAGTTATGGAGGAGGAGGAGGACCCTAGTCCTGTCCTACGGTGACAACACTGTTTCTCTGTATAGTACAGTGAGTGTTGTCACTAGTGCTGGACTAGAGGGACCCTCCCCCTCTCTATGTTATGGAGAAGAGGAGACACCTAGTCCTGTCCTAGGGTGACCATGCTGCTCCTCCATAACAGTGGACTACAGAACCCCTCCCTCCTATGTTATGGAAAATATGAGTACCCTAGTTTGGTCCTAGAGTGACAAAGCTGCCCCTCCGTAATACTGAACTACAGAACCCCCTCCCTCCAATGTAATGAAAATGATGAGCACCCTAGTCCTGGCCTAGGGTGACAAAGTTGCTCCTCCATAACACTGGACTACAGAACCCCTCCCTCCTATGTTATGGGAAAGATGAGCACCCTAGTCTTGTCCTAGGGTGACAACACTGCTCCTCTATAGACACAGTATGGTAAGCACTGGACTACAGAACACTAGGTTACTAGTCCTAGGGTGACAATGCTGCTCCTCCATAACCCTGGACTACAGAACCCCTCCCTTCTATGTTATGCAAATAATGAGCACCCTAGTCCTGTATTAGGGTGACAACACTGCTCCTCCATAAACACAGTAGGGGAAGTGATTTCACCCTAGCATTGTACTACAGAACCCCTCCCTGTATGTTATTTGTCTTGTTACTCCTGTTTAATAGAGGCAAAGACAATACCTGCTGATCCCATCAGAAGTCATGAGAGCTGGAAACTACCTGTGTGATGAAGACTGGGGGGAGGGGGGTGTTATGTAGTCCTTTAGTAGGTTGACAATGATGCTCCACTATATATTTATTCCAAGTACTTCTATAGCGCCACCAATTTACATGTAAGGAGCAGCAAGTCCTTTGTAGTGTGGGAGGAAACCAGCGTACCCGGAGGAAACCCACACAGGGAGAACATGCAAGCTGCAGGCAGGTAGTGCAGTGGGTGGGATTTGAACCAGCACCCCGTCCCTAGTGCTGCCAGGCAGAAGTGTAAGCCACTGTCCTGCCCCATAGGTACACCACCATGAGTGTCCTGCCATTAGACTACAAAATCCCCCTATATTATGGAGAATAGGAGGACCTGAGAGCTGTCCCACAATGACAAAACTGCTCCTCCATAGACACAGTACAGGGCTGTAATCCCAGCACTGGACTACAGAACCCATCCCGCCTATGTTAACAAGAAGAGGCAGTCCTTTGGCTTGGACTAGGGTGACAACACTGGTGCTCCATAGATACAGTGGGAGGATTGAGGGGGGGGGGGGGGGGGAGACCCTAGTTTTGTCCTTAGGGTGACACCACTGCTTCTTAACAGACACAAAAAGGGTGAGTGAGAGTTTTTACCCTAGCACAAGACTATAGAACCCCTCCTCCCTATGTTATGAAAAGGTGGAGAACTCTAGTCGTGTCCTAGGGTGACAACATTGCTCCTCCATGGACACAGTGCAGTGGGTGTTGTCACCCTAGGACAGGAAGTGTGTTTATAAATGCCAAGCTTATAACAGCCCCACCTAGTGGTCAGACCACCAGCATTACCTTACCCTATGCCATGGAGAAGAGGAGATCCTCATGCGATGGAGAAGAGAAGAGGAGGTCCCCATGCGATGGAGAAGAGGAGGTCCCCATGCGATGGAGAAGAGGAGGTCCCCATGCGATGGAGAAGAGGGGGTCCCCATAGCTCCATAGATACAGGAGGAGGAGTGAGGGTTGTCACCTAAGTACTAGACTACAGAACCTTTACATCATATGTTCCTGCTCCTTCAGACACAAAAAAGGGAGTGAGAGTCATCATCCTAGCACTGGACTACAGAATCTCTCCCTCCTATATAATGGAGAGGAGGAGAACTCTAGTGCTGTCCTAGGGTGACAACATTTCTCCTCCATAGACACAGTGCAGTGGGTGTTGTCACCTTGGGACAGGAAGTGTGTTTTGAATGTGGACCTACAAAGTGGTCAGACCACCAGGACAACCCTGGAGAAAAGGAGGACTCGAGTCCGTTTCTAGGGTGACAATGGTGCTCCTCCATAACGCTGGACTACAGAACCCCTCCCTCCTATGTTATGGAAAAGAGGAGCACCCTAGTCTTGTCCTAGGGTAGGGGTATTGAATTAAAATTCAACGAGGTCCGGTCGCTAAGACTTTCTTTGGGCTGAGGTCCGAATCTCAAGTCTGTGCCCATCACAGTACTCCTTTACATCGGGTGTCCCCATCACAGTGCCACCTTACATCAGGTGTCCCCATCACAGTGCCACCTTACATCAGGTGTCCCCATCACAGTGCCACCTTACATCAGGCATTCTCATCAGAGTGCCCCCTTACATCAAGTGTCCCCATCACAGTGCTCCTTTACATCAGGTGTCCCTATGACAGTGCCACCTTACATCAGGCATTCCCGTCACAGTGCCCCCTTACATCAGTTGTCCCCATCAGTGTGCCCCCTTAACATAAGGGTCACGCTGATGGGCAAATTTTATGCTAAGGGTCACGCTGATGGGCATATTTATGCTATGAGACACACTGATGGCCATACTTTATGTTAAGGGACACTCTGATGGGCATATTTATGCTATGGGGCACACTGATGGGCATATTGTATGTTAAGGGGCACAATTTAACATAAAATATGCCCATCAGTGTGTCCCACAGCATAAACATGCCCATCAGAGTGTCCCTTAACTAAGTATGCCAATCAGTGTGTCCCATAGCATAAATGTGCCCATCAGCATTGCCCCTTAGAATAAAATTTGCCCATCAGCATGACCCTTAACATAAAATAAGGGGCACATTTTATGTTCGAGGCACGCTGATGGGCACATTTTATGTTAGGGGCACGCTGATGGGCACATTTTATGTTAGGGGGCACTCTGATGGGCACATTTCATGTTAGGGGGCACTCTGATGGGCACATTTTATGTTAGGGGCACTCTGAGGGGCACATTTTATGTTAGGGGCACTCTGATGGGCAAATGTTAATGTTAGGGGGCACGCTAATGGGCACATTTAATGTTAAGGGGCACACTGATGGGCAAAACAAAATGTGTCCATCAGAATGCCCCTAACATAAAATGTGTCCATCAGTGTGCCCCTTATTTAATGTTAAGGGTCACGCTGATGGGCAATTATTTTGCTAAGGGGCACTGTGATGGGCACAACAAAATGTACCCATCAGTGTGCCCCTTAACAAAATATGCCCATCAGTGTGCACTTTTTAAAATATTCTCCTCAGCAATCCCCTTTAAAATTTGCCCCACATACCTTTGGGGCAGGAGTCAGGAGGCTGCAGGGGGCAGAAAATGCGAGATATAGCTCAATGTGTGAGAGCTAGGAGCAGAAGAGGGGGCTGGGCGCACACACGGGACGTCACTGGTTGCTGGGACACCTGCGGTCCCAGCAAACCAATGACTGCTCCTAGGTAGCGGCCTGATGGAAGCATCAAGCGGCCCGTTCTCGGACCGCAGGCCACCATTTAATGACGGTTGTCCTAGGGTGACAATGCTGCTCCTCCATTAACACTAGACTACAGAACCCCTCCCATGTTATGGAAAAGAGGAGCACCCTAATCTTGTCCTAGGGTGACAATGCTGCTCCTCCATAACACTGGACTATAGAACCCCCTCCTAGGTTATGGAAATAATGATCACATTAGCCTTGTCCTAGAGTGACAACACTGCTCTTCCACTTGTACAGTATGAGTGAGGGTTGTCACCATAGCATTGGACTACAGAGCACTTCCTCTCTAGGTTTCGGAGAAGAGGAGGATCCTAGTTCTGTCCAAGGGTGACAACACTGCTCCTCCATAGACACAGTACAGTGAGTGTTGTTATCCTAGTGCTGGACTACAGAACCCCCCCCCCCCATCTTATGGAGAAGTAGAGGACCTTAGTCCAGTCCTTGGGGGGCAACGCTGCTCCTCCATAGACACAGTGCAGAGAGTGTTGTCACCCTAGGAAAAGAAGTGTGTTGTGAATGAAGACCACCAGCACCACCCTTACCCCCATGTACTGTGTTCCTATTTTAGGGTGACACTGCTGCCTCTCCGTATAGTACAGTGAGCATTGTCACCATAGTGCTGGACTACAGTTCCCCTCCCATGTCATGGAGAAGTGGAGGACCTTAGTCCTGTCCTAGGGTGAAAATGCTGCTCCTCCATAGCACTGGACTACAGAACCCCTCCCTCCTAGGTTATGAATAAGATGAGCACCCTAGTCCTGTCCTAGGGTGACAATGCTGCTCATTCATAGCACTGGACTACAGAAACCTTTCCTCATATCTTATGGACAAGTGGTGGACCTTAGTCTTGTCCTAGGGTGACAACACTGCTCCTCCATAGACACAGTATGGTGAGTGTTGTCACCCTAGCACTGGACTACAGAATCCCTCTGTCCTAGGTTATGAATAAGATGAGCACCCAAGTCCTGCCCTAGGGTGACAATGCTGCTCATTCATAGCACTGGACTACAGAAACCCTTCCTCATATCTTATGGACAAGTGGTGGACCTTAGTCTTGTCCTAGGGTGACAACACTGCTCCTCCATAGACACAGTATGGTGAGTGTTGTCACCCTAGCACTGGACTACAGAACCCCTCTGTCCTAAGTTATGAATAAGATGAGCACCCTAGTCCTGTCCTAGGGTGACAATACTGCTCATTCATAGCACTGGACTACAGAACCCCTCCCTCCTAGGTTATTGAGAAGAAGATGACCATAGTCCTGTCCTAGGGCGTCAACACTGTTCCTCCATAGACACAGTACGGTGAGTGTTGTTACTCTAGAACTAAGCTACAGAACCCCTCCCTCCTATGTTATTGAGAAGAGGACCATAGTCCTGCCTTAGGGCGACAACGCTGCTCCTCCATAGACACAGTACGGTGAGTGTTGGTACTCTAACCTAGGAGGGAGGGGTTCTGTAGCTCAGTTATATTGAGAAGAAGACGACCATAGTCCTGCCTTAGGGTGACAACACTGCTCCTCCATAGACACAGTACGGTGAGTGTTGTTACTCTAGAACTGAGCTACAGAACCCCTCCCTCCAATGTTACTTAGAAAAGGACCCTAGTCCTGCCTTATGGTGACAACACTGCTCCTCCATAGACACAGTACGGTGAGTGTTACCCTAGAACTGATCTACAGAACCCCTCCCTCCTATGTTATTGGGAAGAGCACCCTAGTCCTGCCTTAGGGTGACAACGCTGCTCCTCCATAGATACGGTGCAGTGGGTGTTGTCACCCTAGGACAGGAAGTGTGTAGTGAATGCCCCACCTAGTGGTCAGCCCACCAGCACCGCCCATCCGTTCCCTCTCGCGGTCTGTATGAAGACAAGGAGCCGAGCTTTGTGTGGGTGATTTTATTAAAGCTCCAGGACACTCAGAGGTAGTGATCTCCTTCCACCCAGAGCTCTCAGACACCATTGTATGGTGGTAAACATGCCAGTCCACAGCGCCCCCCCCCCCCCATCCTACGTTGGCACTACGCGTGCTGGTGAGAAAACCGGTACATTTGGCAAAAACCGATACCAACTTGAGTATTCAGGTGTCCAGAAAAAAGCGTAAAAAAAAAAGCTAAAATGAGGTACAGTCTGTGCACACAGGATGCAGAAATACACGGGGGGGGGTGCAACTTTTGCAGAGGACAATAATCCAGATCATGCCACGGTTCCATCAAACTCTCTGGACGTGTGTGCGCCGTACAGTTTACACTTGACTCGGGTACAAGGAAATATAGATCACAGGAAGTACGGGACTGGCTGTAAATTATCACCGAAGCTTCACCCAACAGTAGAAAGAATTGAAATGATACAGTGAATATTCTCCAACAAGTACCGTGAGGCCACCAAAATACAGCTCAGGTTCCATTTTAATTTACAGGCTGGGGGTGGGCAAAAGGGGGGCGCTTCAACAGGACGTGGAAGGATGGGGGGGCGGTGGTGTAAAAAGGGGGGCGCTTCAACAGGACGTGGAAGGATGGGGGGGGGTGGTGTAAAAAGGGGGGCGCTCCAACAGGACGTGGGGGGGGGGGGGGGGTGGTGGTGTAAAAAGGACAGGACCTGCAACCTATGTTGCATTTTGGGTGAAAAGAACCTTGTCCCGTCATGGTCTACAGGTTTCCATGGATGAAAGTTTTTGGTTGGCCATTAGGTACGGCCTTGGATTAAAAATAGTCAAAGCTTGTCCGTTAATTGGTTACAGTAAGAAGTCAGTGCAGAGTGGTGTTAATGGAGCCCGCGTTAGCGGAAAAGGGAATTCAACGAGCGCCGCCCAGACATTTCTGAAAGTGCAATCATCTGCCCCGGCCAATGGTCACCAGTCATTGGCATTGAGCTTTGAAGGATCAAATACAAACATTGAGGAGGTTGCTTCCAGTAACGCTTCAGTCTGATTGGGGGAAAAAACAAATAGTCTTTGGAGAGCAGGAACTTCTACACAGTGAGATTGTCTGGCGGTAGTCTCTGGGTTTAGCCTCCTAGTTTGGTACATTAGCCCTTTTTAACCAACAGACAGAAAATAGCAAGACAGCCGGGGGCCAACCGGTTTAGAACTACTTAATCCAAGCTTTTACAGGACGGAAAGGGTTTCTAGAGGCAACTTGCTGGCTATTGTGAGGGTTCATTTAGGATCCCGTTCACGTTCTCTGCTCTTCAGGGGCCAAGGATGGTCAAGGCTAGTCTTAATTTGGGGATGTAGAGAGTTTGGTGTCCTCTGCTTCTTGTTGCCGGTGAGAAGCAGCTCCTCAAGCCTCATTGTAAGGACTGAGAGACTTAACAGACAAGTACGAGGCAGATTTCGTTGCCCCTCTGCCATGAAGTCCAAAAAGAAGATGGAGAAGGATTTGAAGATCGGTGGTAGGTGCCATGAGCTCTTCAGAACAATTTATTTTTCTCCTTCTCCTCAAGAGCTCTGAATCCGGGTCTTCAAAAATGACGAGAAAGGGATCCCGTCCAATACAGCTGCTATCCGGGTAGTCGCGGGGTCCGAGGACCTGGGAGTAGAGAGAGACAGAGGTGAAGAAACACACTTGACATCAGGAAGAAGGGTAATGATAGGGAGCAGGACAGACAGACAATGGGAAGCAGGTTTATCAATGTCAGGAGGAGATAGGTAAAGGACAGACGAGAAGAAGGTCCATCAATGTTAGAAGGATATGGGAACAGGACAGACAGACAATGGGAAGCAGGTTTATCAATGTCAGGAGGAGATAGGTAAAGGACAGATAACGAGAAGAAGGTCCATCAATGCTAGAAGGATATGGGAACAGGACAGACAGACAATGGGAAGCAGGTTTATCAATGTCAGGAGGAGATAGGAAAAGGACAGACGAGAAGAAGGTCCATCAATGTTAGAAGGATATGGGAACAGGACAGACAGACAATGGGAAACAGGTTTATCAATGTCAGGAGGAGATAGGAAAAGGACAGACGAGAAGAAGGTTCATCAATGTTAGAAGGATATGGGAACAGGACAGACAGACAATTAGAAAGAAGGTTCATCAATATCAAGAGAAGATGGGAAAAGGGCAGACAGAAAACAGGATGAAGGTTTATGAATGTCAGGAGGAGATGGAAACAGGGCAGACAGGCAATAGGAATCAATTTGTTTATGTGAGGAATAGATGGGAGCAGGACAGGCAGACAATAGGAAGGAGTGGAAGGGTAAGATGACAGCAGGACAAACTGACAACTGTAATTCAGGAAGCTTATCTCAATGAACTTAAAACAGGAGAAGGACAAAGGGACACAGGGATTGGGAAATGGGAACTGGAAAGATGGACAATGGAAAATAGGTTTTATCAGTTTGAAGAGGTGATGACAGATGGACAGATGGAAAAAGCGAAGGGGGTTTATCACTGAAGGGGAGATGGACAGATGATGAACACTAGGAAGCAGAGATGAGAGATGGACAGCTGTAAGGAGGTTTAACAGTGTGAAGAGTTGGACAACTGGAGGTAGATTTATAGGAGACAAGCGAGACGGACACCGGCAAGGAGAGAGGAGAGAGATGGACACTGGGAAGGAGAGAGGAGAGAGATGGACACTGGGAAGGAGAGAGGAGAGAGATGGACACTGGGAAGGAGAGAGGAGAGAGATGGACACTGGGAAGGAGAGAGGAGAGAGATGGACACTGGGAAGGAGAGAGGAGAGAGATGGACACTGGGAAGGAGAGAGGAGAGAGATGGACACTGGGAAGGAGAGAGGAGAGAGATGGACACTGGGAAGGAGAGATGGACACTGGGAAGGAGAGATGGACACTGGGAAGGAGAGATGGACACTGGGAAGGAGAGATGGACACTGGGAAGGAGAGATGGACACTGGGAAGGAGAGATGGACACTGGGAAGGAGAGATGGACACTGGGAAGGAGAGATGGACACTGGGAAGGAGAGATGGACACTGGGAAGGAGAGATGGACACTGGGAAGGAGAGAAGAGAGAGATGGACACTGGGAAGGAGAGAAGAGAGAGTTGGACACTGGGAAGGAGAGAAGAGAGAGACGGACACTGGGAAGGAGAGATGAGAGAGACGGACACTGGGAAGGAGAGATGAGAGAGACGGACACTGGGAAGGAGAGATGGACACTGGGAAGGAGAGATGGACACTGGGAAGGAGAGATGGACACTGGGAAGGAGAGATGGACACTGGGAAGGAGAGATGGACACTGGGAAGGAGAGATGGACACTGGGAAGGAGAGATGGACACTGGGAAGGAGAGATGAGAGAGATGGACACTGGGAAGGAGAGATGAGAGAGATGGACACTGGGAAGGAGAGATGAGAGAGATGGACACTGGGAAGGAGAGATGAGAGAGATGGACACTGGGAAGGAGAGATGAGAGAGATGGACACTGGGAAGGAGAGATGAGAGAGACGGACACTGGGAAGGAGAGAGGAGAGAGATGGACACTGGGAAGGAGAGATGAGAGAGATGGACACTGGGAAGGAGAGATGAGAGAGACGGACACTGGGAAGGAGAGATGAGAGAGATGGACACTGGGAAGGAGAGATGAGAGATGGACACTGGGAAGGAGAGAAGAGAGACGGACACTGGGAAGGAGAGATGAGAGAGACGGACACTGGGAAGGAGAGAAGAGAGAGATGGACACTGGGAAGGAGAGAAGAGAGATGGACACTGGGAAGGAGAGATGAGAGATGGACACTGGGAAGGAGAGATGAGAGAGATGGACACTGGGAAGGAGAGATGAGAGAGACAGACACTGGGAAGGAGAGATGAGAGACGGACACTGGGAAGGAGAGAAGAGAGAGACGGACACTGGGAAGGAGAGAAGAGAGAGACGGACACTGGGAAGGAGAGAAGCGAGAGACGGACACTGGGAAGGAGAGAAGAGAGAGACGGACACTGGGAAGGAGAGAAGAGAGAGACGGACACTGGGAAGGAGAGATGGACACTGGGAAGGAGAGATGAGAGAGATGGACACTGGGAAGGAGAGAAGAGAGAGACGGACACTGGGAAGGAGAGAAGAGAGAGACGGACACTGGGAAGGAGAGATGGACACTGGGAAGGAGAGATGAGAGACGGACACTGGGAAGGAGAGAAGAGAGAGACGGACACTGGGAAGGAGAGAAGAGAGAGACGGACACTGGGAAGGAGAGAAGAGAGAGACGGACACTGGGAAGGAGAGAAGCGAGAGACGGACACTGGGAAGGAGAGAAGCGAGAGACGGACACTGGGAAGGAGAGAAGAGAGAGACGGACACTGGGAAGGAGAGAAGAGAGAGACGGACACTGGGAAGGAGAGATGGACACTGGGAAGGAGAGATGAGAGAGATGGACACTGGGAAGGAGAGAAGAGAGAGACGGACACTGGGAAGGAGAGAAGAGAGAGACGGACACTGGGAAGGAGAGAAGAGAGAGACGGACACTGGGAAGGAGAGATGGACACTGGGAAGGAGAGATGAGAGACGGACACTGGGAAGGAGAGATGAGAGACGGACACTGGGAAGGAGAGATGAGAGAGATGGACACTGGGAAGGAGAGATGAGAGACGGACACTGGGAAGGAGAGATGAGAGACGGACACTGGGAAGGAGAGATGAGAGACGGACACTGGGAAGGAGAGATGAGAGACGGACACTGGGAAGGAGAGATGAGAGACGGACACTGGGAAGGAGAGATGAGAGACGGACACTGGGAAGGAGAGATGAGAGACGGACACTGGGAAGGAGAGATGAGAGACGGACACTGGGAAGGAGAGATGAGAGAGACGGACACTGGGAAGGAGAGAAGAGAGAGATGGACACTGGGAAGGAGAGAAGAGAGATGGACACTGGGAAGGAGAGATGAGAGACGGACACTGGGAAGGAGAGATGAGAGAGATGGACACTGGGAAGGAGAGATGAGAGAGACAGACACTGGGAAGGAGAGATGAGAGACGGACACTGGGAAGGAGAGAAGAGAGAGACGGACACTGGGAAGGAGAGAAGAGAGAGACGGACACTGGGAAGGAGAGAAGAGAGAGACGGACACTGGGAAGGAGAGAAGAGAGAGACGGACACTGGGAAGGAGAGAAGAGAGAGACGGACACTGGGAAGGAGAGAAGAGAGAGACGGACACTGGGAAGGAGAGATGGACACTGGGAAGGAGAGATGAGAGAGATGGACACTGGGAAGGAGAGAAGAGAGAGACGGACACTGGGAAGGAGAGAAGAGAGAGACGGACACTGGGAAGGAGAGATGGACACTGGGAAGGAGAGATGAGAGACGGACACTGGGAAGGAGAGATGAGAGACGGACACTGGGAAGGAGAGATGAGAGAGATGGACACTGGGAAGGAGAGATGAGAGACGGACACTGGGAAGGAGAGATGAGAGACGGACACTGGGAAGGAGAGATGAGAGACGGACACTGGGAAGGAGAGATGAGAGACGGACACTGGGAAGGAGAGATGAGAGACGGACACTGGGAAGGAGAGATGAGAGACGGACACTGGGAAGGAGAGATGAGAGACAGAACAGACTGTTGCTATCATTACTGTGTGGTACCACTGGACACAGGAAATTTTACCAAATTGACAATGAACTATAACAGAGATATGGGCAGTAGGGTGACCTGGAAAGGACACAATAGTTCTTCTCGCACCATGTAACGCACTGTAATAAGACTCACAGTATTAGGAGTTCTGCTTCTGTGGCTCGGGGTGGACAGCAGCTCCAGCAGACGGCTGCTTGTTGATGACCTCCTCCCCTGCAGAGAAACAGAAGAAAATAAATAGGACAGAACCCAGACCTCATCCTCCAACACTAACCACACCATCACCAGACTCACCATCCTCCGCTCTGATCTGAGCCTCCAGGTCTTCTGGGTTCACACACTTATATGACTCGTCTTCCTCCGGAGGTTTACAGCGGCCACAGCAAAACGCACAACAGCAGCAACAGCAGCAGCATGTCACCAAGGTGCAGCAAATCACCAGAGACTGGAAAAGAAATATCAACACAGTGGGTCAAAACCAGCAGAGATAGACCTCCAGAACATTCTACACACATTACACGCCGGTGTTAAATCTGACCTCCGGGCTTTCCCTTCAGTCTGCACAGTTGTACCGGTTCCTCTACTGGACTCACACTGCTTACTCTGATTTCACTGCACACTGTGAGCTTCTCACAATGTGCATTAGAAGATGCAGCAAGTCAAATAGAGCCCACCGCATTTCCTGACTGCAGGACATCCAACATCCAGCCGCCTTGTCCCTGGTCTGCCCCTTTCTTTCAATTACGGAGAATCAGCATCACATGTGAGCAAACTTATCCACCCATCAAGGCATTTTGATATTTGTAGAACTCCTCCCAGGTGCCAGTCCACTGCTTGCATTAGGGCTGTTGAGAGGAGTACTAATGCAGGGTGCTGTGATGTTTTTAGGAAGCTATGTACAGCACCCTGGTGGCCTCTCCCACCGGCCATGACCTGCCTGCACTGCATATAGAAGCACAGAGACCCAGTGATGAGGTCACAATTCTAAAACAAGGTATGCAATGTAAAAAAAAAAGTTTTACCTAAAATTACATTAGCATATTGATGAATGGGGGGATGGGAGGCACCAGAGAAGGCAAAATATAAGCTGCCTGTGTGTGTTTCCACTAGGGAAGACTTCCTTTACTTCCTGTCCCTGTATGTCCCACCTGATAGGGGGGAATTCCCTTCTTATTTCTGTATGTCCCAACTGGGGAGGTCTTCCTTTACTTCCTGTCCCTGTGTCCCATCTGAGGGGGGTCTTCCCTTATTCCCTTCACTTCCTGTGTGTCTAAACTGGGGAGAACTTCCCTTGCTTCCTGTCTCTGTGTGTCCCAACTGAAGAGTTTGTCTGGAACTTCCTGTTTTTTTTGTCCCAACTAAAGAGTTATTCCTTTAGGTCAAGTCTTTGTGTTTCTTAACTGCGGAGGAATTCCCTTACCTCTTGTCTCTGTGCCCCAACTAAGAAGTTCTTCCTTTGCTTCCTGTCTGTCTATCCCAACTGGGGAGGACTTTCCTTACTTCCTGTCTCTGTGTGTCCTAACTAAAGAATTCTCCCTTTACTTCCTGTCTCTGTGTGTCCTAACTAAAGAATTCTCCCTTTACTTCCTGTCTCTGTGTGTCCTAACTAAAGAATTCTCCCTTTACTTCCTGTCTCTGCATGTCCCAACTGGGGAGGACTTTCCTTACTTCCTGTCTCTGTGTGTCCTAATTAAAGAATTCTCCCTTTACTTCCTGTCTCTGTGTGTCCTAACTAAAGAATTCTTCCTTTACTTCCAGTCTCTGCATGTCCCAACTGGGGAGGACTTTCCTTACTTCCTGACTCTGTGTGTCCTAACTAAAGAATTCTTCCTTTACTTCCTGTCTCTGCATGTCCCAACTGGGGGAGGGCTTTCCTTACTTCCGGTCTCTGTGTGTCCTAACTAAAGAATTCTTCCTTTACTTCCTGTCTCTGCATGTCCCAACTGGGGAGGACTTTCCTTACTTCCTGTCTCTGTGTGTCCTAACTAAAGAATTCTTCCTTTACTTCCTGTCTGTGTGTCCCAACTGGGGAGGACTTCCCTTTATTCCAGTTTCTGTGTGTCCCAACTGAAAAGTTCTTCCCAAACTTCCTGTTTTTTTTTTTTTTGTCCCAACCAAAGAGTTCTTCCTTTACGTCAAGTCTTTGTGTTTCCCAACTGCAGAGGAATTCCCTTACTTCTGGTCTCTGTGCCCCAACTAAGGAATTCCTCCTTTACTTCCTGTTTCTGTGTGTCCCAACTTGTTTCTTCCATTGCTTCCTGTCTGTCTATCCCAACTTGGGAGGAATTCCCTTACTTCCTGTCTCTGTCTCTCCCAACTTGGGAGGAATTCCTGTCTCTATGTCTAAGAATTTAAGAGGTCTTCCTTTACTTCCTGTCCCTGTGTCCCAGCTGAGGGGGTCTTCCCTTATTTTCTGTCTGTGTATCACAACTTTGGAAGATTTCCCTTACTTTCTGTCTCAGTGTGTTCCAACTGAGGGGTTTTTCCTTCACTTCCTGTCTGTGTGTCCCAACTGAAGAGTCCTTCCAGTACTTCCTGTATTTTGTCCCAACTGAAGAGTTCTTCCTTTACGTCAAGTCTTTTTGGTTCCCAACTGCAGAGGAATTCCCTTACTTCTGGACTCTGCCCCAACTAAGGAATTTTTCCTTTACTTCCCGTCTCTGTGTGTCCCAACTAAGAAGTTCTTCCTTTGCTTCCCGTCTGTCTATCCCAACTGGGGAGGACTTTCCTTACTTCCTCCTGTCCGTGTCCCCCAACTAAGGAGTTCTTCCTTTATTTCCTGTCTCTGTGTGTCCCAACTGGGGAAGACGTCCCCTCCTCCTTGACCCTGCGTGTCCCAACTGAGGAGGACTTAGCTTATTTCTTGTCTGTGTGTGTGTCTCAGCTGATGGAAACTTCCCTTCCCATCTCTGTGTCTTCCACTTGGGGAGGACTTCCATTACTTTCTGTTTTTCAGAGTCCCAACTAAGGAGTTCTTCTTTTACTTCCTGCCTCTGTGACTCAACCAGGGAGTTCTTCCGTTATTCACCGTCTGCATGTCCCAACTGATGAGGACTTCCCCTACTTCCTGTATGTGTATCTCAACTAAGGAGTTCTTCCTTTGCTTCCTGTCTCTGTCTATCCCACCTGGGGAGGACTGCCCTTACTTCCTGTCTCTGTGTGTCACAATTGAGCAGTTCTTCCTTTACTTCCTGTCTCTGTGATGTTGGTCATGAAAGATGAAGAAATCTCTCCAGTGCTAACATAGCATTAAAAACAACGGTTACACTTACCGGTAACGGTCTTTCCAGGACGGATACATGAGAGATACTGACTCCCCACTCAACAGGAAACAAAATACAGAAACAGTTTGAAAAGCCCCCCTCCCCCTCAGTTGTTCGATAAAGACGACCGGTGTTCTAATATTTAGTCGGACCCGTGAAAATTCCAGACCCTCGTGTAACGTGAGAAAAGCATACCTCGTAAAAATTCTATACCCACGTCACTTCCTGTCAGAAACGTAATGGAACAGCTGAGCAGCGTAGCAGTGCGCATGCTCGGAGGGTATGGAATTTTCACGGTAGTGTGTGTAACGTTACACCGACTCAGCGGTTACATTAAAACAGCTTGGCTGCAACATGAATCATCCCCGCTCCTACCCCTGTCACTTCCCTGACAGGGGTAGGAGCGGGGATTTCATACACCCGCCGCCGCTAAATGTAAAAGCGGCGGCGGGTGTATGAAATCTAAATCACGGAGATCTCGGCTTCCGTGATCCGCTTTTACATTTAGAAGCCGACATCAGGGTTAGGAGCGGAGATGATTGATGTTGCAGCGGAGATGTTTCAATGTAACCGCCGCAACAGCTGATGCGGTGTAACGTTATAACACACATTCCATACAATATATCCAAAAAGTGCAGCGCTAAAAACCAGTGAAAAATTAGAAATGATAAAAAACTCCAAAAATTATGTAGAGAAAAAGATAGTGTCCAAATGAAGAAGTACAGTCCCAACAGCAGGTGCAGAAATATGAGTCCACGTGCAAAGTATTTAAGATTCCTTCCAGTGACACCAAGGGTTAGTGTAAGAAAGGGACACCTCTGTGCTCAGGTATAGCAAGCAGCTTACCGGAATTCCGTGGCTGCTCAATTGAATGAGACAGCCTCTCCCAGCTAGTAATTAAACCAGTAAATCAGCGGATGTCAAACTCAAGTGCTTCAAAACTCCTCAGAAAGACAGCCTTTCCCGGTGGGTTGTTGTTATACCAATAACGTTAATATATGTCAGGCTTGGAACTCCTCATTTACTCCATCAAGCATAGATGCATATGTGGAAAGAAATAGAGGCCCATAGCGTGATCCCGTAAACAATAGGCAATATTTATTAAAAAACTACTTCCAATATGAAGAGACAAAACAGGCATGTAATTGGGCTGGTCATGGATCTAACCGCGGCGTCCCGCAGGTCTCCAAATCAGCATTTGAAAGGTCGAAAACAGCCGGCTCCGTTGGGGGGCGTGTGGACGTTGCGTCTGGAGTCGCCAACGTTTCGTCATCAAAAAGACGTCGTCTGGGTAAATGGAACAGCTGAACCGGTGTTCCGTGAAAAAAACCATACCCATAAAAATTCCATACCCTCGACACTTCCGGTGCTCCTACGTCAGCGAACAGCTGAGGAGCTTACTAGTGCGCATGCTCGGAGGGTATGGAATGTGTGTTATAATGTTACACCGCATCTGCTGTTGCGGCGGTTACATTAAAATATCTCCGCTGCAACATCAATCATCTCCGCTCCTACCTCCGTCACTTCCCTCATCTTGGCTACTAAATGTAAAAGCGGATCACGGAAGCCGAGATCTCCGTGATTTAGATTTCATACACCCGCCGCCGCTTTTACATTTAGTAGCCAATATCAGGGAAGTGACAGAGGTAGGAGCGGGGATGATTCATGTTGCAGCCGAGCTGTTTTAATGTCAGAGCTGAGGCGGTGTAACGTTACACACACTACCGTGAAAATTCCATACCCTCCATGAACATTCCATACCCTCCAAGCATGCGCACTGCTACGCTGCTCAGCTGTTCCATTTAGTTTCTGACAGGAAGTGACATGGGTATGCAATTTTACACGAGGTATGCTTTTCTCACACCACACCACCACCAGTGTGCACGAGGGGAAAACCAAGAACTCCAAAAAAGGTAAAAAAAAACAAAAATTCCAAGTGGGAAAAAAAAATAAGCCATCCTGGAAAGACCGTTACCAGTAAGTGTAACCGTGGTTTTCCAAAAGAGTCTTCCAGGACGGCTACATTAGAGGATAAACAAGTAATACTCCTACGTTAGGGAGGGACCACTGCCTGTAGAACTTTCCTTCCAAAATGCTGACTAGGCTAGAAAGAAGCTCCAGACGGTAGTGTTTTGCAAATGCGTGATTGGATCAAACCGCCACTGACTTTCGGAAGATACATACGACCAGGCCTAAGTATCACCCTATCTTCCAAAACTGATAAGTAGGGATCCTTGCAAGAAAAGGACTGCAAGTCCTCCACCCTCTTGGCTGAGGTGATAGCCAGCAAAAAGGACATTCTCAAAGAAGTGTCAAGGAAAAATCAGATAAAGGCTCAAAAGGATCCCTCATTCGGACTCCCAGAAATAGAGATAAGTCCCAAGGAGGAAACGTCTTAAAAGAATCTTGGGCGCGTGTCTGTGCCTAGCTACAATAAATCTCCTAACTAGGATGTCTTCTGCTAACCTGGAGGCCAAAAATACTGACAACGCAGCCACCTGCACCTTTAAAGTGCTTGTCACTAGACCCAGCCTGTAAAAAATCCAGGACCGTGGGAATGGAAACATCCAACCTTCCAGATCTACTGCTCCAGGAGTGGAAGGTTCTCCAAACTTCAGAGTAAATCTTTCCAGAGCAGAATTTCCTATTGCCCAAGAGAGTATCAATTACTTCTCGGAAAAACCGTAAGATCTGAGGAATCCTCCTCTCAGTCTCCAAGCCTGTCAAGCAGAAAAGACAAAGACTGGGATAGAGAACCGGTCACTGATGGGAGCAGATACGGCCACTGATGGGAGCAGATACGGCCACTGATGGGAGCAGATACGGCCACTGATGGAGCAGATATGGCCACTGATGGAGCAGATACGGCCGATCTGGAAGCATCCATGGAGGGGAAGCCGATAGCTTCATCAGGATTAACCACTTTACCACCGGAGGATTTTCCTGCTTTACGTCCAAGCCACTTTTTGCAACTTGGCACTGTGCGAATTTAACTGACAATTGCGCGGTCATGCAACGCCATACCCAAACGAAATTTTACGTCCTGTTTTTCCCACAAACAGAGCTCTCTTTTGGTGGTATTTGATCACCTCTGCGCTTTTCATTTTTTGCGATATTAATAAAAAAAGGGTGACAATTTTGAAAAAATAACAATATTTTTCTACTTTTACAGTTAAAAAATATCCAATATATTCAATTTTTGTCATATATTTAGGCCAAAATGTATTTAGCTACAGGTCTTAGACAAAAAAATTCTCAATGAGCGTATTTTTAACCGCTTTAAGACCGGAAGATTTTACCCCATTCCTGACCAGGCCATATTTTGCGATTCGGCACTGCGTTAATTTAACGGACAATTGCGCGGTCGTGCGACGCTGTACCCAAACTAAATTTATGTCATTTTCTTTCCCACAAATTGAGCTCTCTTTTGGTGGTATTTGATCACCTGTGCGATTTTTACTTTTTGCGCTATAAACAAAAAAATTGCAACAATTTTGAAAAAATAATATTTTTCACATTTTTTTTATATGAAATTCCCCCCCCAAAAAAATGTAAAAATATTTTTTTTTTAACATTTTAGGCCAGTTTGTTTTCTGCTACATATGTTTGGTAAAAAAATAAATAAATCGCAATAAGCGTATTTTGATTGGTTTGTGCAAAAGTTATCGCAGCTACTAACTACAGGAAATTTATGTCATTTTTATTGTTTTTTTTTTTTTTAACTAGTAACGGCGGCGATCTGTGATTTTTTTTTGCGGGACTGCGACATTGCGGCGGACAGATCGGACCCCTAACTGACATTTTTGACACTTTTGGGGGTACCAGTGACATTACTACAGTAATCAGTGCTATACATATGCACTGTTACTGTAATAATGACACTGGCAGGGAAGGGGTTAACTTTATTGTTGATCAAGGGGTTAATGTATGCCTGGTGCTTACTGACATGTGTGGGGGGAGGGGATTGAGTGACACAGACGCAGGTTCAGCTATGCTGAATCCTGTAATCTGTCCCAGAGGAGATCCGCCCACTTTGTTTACACAAGCGGGCGGATCTCCACACTCGATCCCCGACGATCGGGGAAGAGCAGCGGTGATCACCTCCTCTCCTCCCCTGGCCCGACTCCCGCTCTGTCTGAATACAGCGGGAGCGAGCCTCCGGCGGCGCGTGCGCGCCGCCCACAAGGGGAGGAGTCCAGCGACGTAGGTCTACGTCACTGGACGATAACGAGCCACTTTGCCGCAGTACGCTCCATGTGAGCGATCGGCAAGTGGTTAAAAAAAAAAAACAACTCCTTTTGGGCCAGTACGGAGCTATGAGGATGACTTGACATCATTCCGACATAATGTTCTGGACTACCTGGGGAAGAATCGCCACCAGAGAAAAGGCATAAGGCAGGTTGAAGTTTCAATTTAGAGTCAATGCACCTGATCCCTGAGCCAGCAATTGCCTCTCCAGGGCAAAAAAACTCTGAACTTTTCTGTTCCTGATGAAGGTGAACGGGTCCTGTCCCGGAAGACCCCATTGGGCTGCAATCTGCGCAAACGACTCCACATTCGATTCCCACTCTCCTTTAATTACAGGATTCTGACTCAGGTAATCTGCGAGTAGATTGTCCAAACCTCGGAGATGAACGGCTCTCTCTGAACTGCCCTCTGAGATTTCAGCCAATTCTCTGCCCAATCCAAAATTTCCTAAGCCAGTGTCAATAACCTCGGAGACTATGTGCCTCCGTGTTTGTTTAACCACTTCAATACCGGGCACTTTCACCCCCTCCCTGCCCAGGCTAATTTTCAGCGCTGTCACACTTTTGAGACAGATAGAGCTTTCTTTTGGTGGTATTTAATCACCACTTGGGGGTTTTATTTATTTTTTGCTTAATAAAAAAGACCGAAAATTTTAAAAACAAAACTATTTTCTGTTGTAAAATGTAGCAAATAACTGGATTTTTGTCTTACAGTAAAATCCTTTTCTCTGATGTTCATTGACAGACGCAGCTTCATATCTTCTTTGACCAATGGGTTATGCTGCTCTCCTTAGGAGTAGGACACTAGGCGGAAAATAATTGACTACGCCTATAGGGCAGTCCCAGGGGGGTATACTCCCACTTCCGGCTATAGGATCTAAGTTCTGTAACAAGCAGTGTCAGAAGAATACATAACCCAACCCCACAGCTTGGCGGGTGCTGTGTCCGTCAATGAACATCAGAGAAAAGGATTTTACGGTAAGACAAAAATCCAGTTTTCTTTCGTTCATTGAAGGACACAGCGCTTCATCTTTTTAAATGTAGGGACCTCCCAAAGCAGTGTCAGCATGAGGGATGGGAAAAAACATAGCAATAAACATATTTCCCAAAAGGGCTAAACTTAGCCAATCAGGTAAACCAGAAGCTCAACCAGGAACAACTGGAGCTCACCTACCAAGAAAATGACACCTCAAGAGGCAGAAGCCTCTGCCACAGCGGCCTGCAAAACTTTGCCACCAAACGCAGCATCAGCAGATGCGAAAACATCCACCTTGGAAAATTTGGTGAATGTGTGTACAGACAACCAGATGGCCTCTTTGCAAACCTGGACAATTGACGCCTGATGACAGAAGGCCCAGGAGCAACTAGGCCTCCTCGTAGAATGCACCTTAACGGGGAAAGGTGGAACCTGACCCCTGATGGAAGAAAGTCACGTTTAAAAACGGACAAGAAAATTGCTAGGACCAAAGACCCCAGCAAGGAGCTAGATCCTTACTCCTGACTAGGCAGAAAAAACTGAGATCCTATAGCAGGAAGTGGGAGTATACCCCCTGGGACTGCCCCATAGGGGTAGTCAAGCTTTTTAAACTCTTTTCCGCCTAGTGTCCTACTCCTAAGGAGAGCAGCATAACCCATCAGTCAAAGAAGATATGAAGCTGTGTCCGTCAATGAACGAAAGAAAACTGGATTTTTGTCTTACCGTAAAATCCTTTTCTCTGATGTTCATTGACGGACACAGCACCCGCCAAGCTGTGGGGTTGGGTTATGTATTCTTCTGACACTGCTTGTTACAGAACTTAGATCCTATAGCCGGAAGTGGGAGTATACCCCCCCCTGGGACTGCCCTATAGGCGTAGTCAATTATTTTCCGCCTAGTGTCCTACTCCTAAGGAGAGCAGCATAACCCATCAGTCAAAGAAGATATGAAGCTGTGTCCGTCAATGAACGAAAGAGAAAGGTAATTTTTCTTCTTCACTGATGGACGCTGATAAGGCTGCGCTGATGGGCGCTGATAAGGCTGCGCTGATAAGGCTGATAAAGCTGCACTGACGCTGATAAGGCTGATAACGCTGATAAGGCTGCGCTGATGGACGCTGATAACGCTGATAAGGCTGCGCTGATGGGCTCCGATAAGGCTGCGCTGATGGGCTCCGATAAGGCTGCGCTGATGGGCGCCGATAAGGATGCGCTGATGGGCGCCGATAAGGCTGCGCTGATGGGCGCCGCTAAGGCTGCGCTGATGGGCGCCGCTAAGGCTGCGCTGATGGGCGCCGCTAAGGCTGCGCTGATGGGCGCCGCTAAGGCTGCGCTGATGGGCGCCGCTAAGGCTGCGCTGATGGGCGCCGATAAGGCTGCGCTGATGGGCTCCGATAAGGCTGCGCTGATGGGCGCCGATAAGGCTGCGCTGATGGGCGCCGATAAGGCTGCGCTGATGGGCGCCGATAAGGCTGCCCATCAGTGCAAAAACATTATATATATATATATATATATATATATATATATATTATATACATACACATTATATTATATATATATATACATATATACATACGTACATACATACAGGGCTTTTTTTCAGCTGGAACTTGATGGAACTCAGTTCCACCACCTCTGGCTCAGGCCCTCTGCTCACCACTATCACTTGTAAACCCAGAAATCCAGCTTCTGGGTTTACATGTGCCAGCTTGTCTACCAATGGCTCCCACAGATCTGATCTCCCGAGCTGCTCCCACAGGATGTGCAGGATGGGTACAAGGTAGATTCAGGTGCCTGGGGTGCAGTGCAGATGCCAACATACCCACTGGATGATCTCCCTGCAAGTGAAGGAGTCGGAGCCACCTACAATGTGGTGGTGGTTGAGTTCCTGCACCTATTTTCTGAGAAAAAAAGCCCTGTATATTATATATATGTTTGAGGGTTCTAAGTAAAACTGATTTTAACAAGTGTCAGAATTAGGCCTGGTCCAAAAGTGGTTAAAACATGAATTTTGGACAATTATTAAAAACACGGAGCATAAAAAAGAACAGATACTTCTGGAGATGACAGTTGAATATACATTCTAAAATAGTTGAACATCATGTGAAGGTATGGTCTCCATATCACCCAAACCCGTACCCGTAGGGAAACCATACCTACACAAGATGTTCAACTACTTTATCTAATAATAATTGTCCAACATTCATGTTTTAATATGGTTCAATAAAATTATATAATTTTTACTTTCCTGGTGCCTTGCCTGCACTTAAAGTCCAAATTCCCACAGGGGATTTTTTGTTTGGGCTGCTCCTATAGGTGATCAAAGAGTAGATACTCTTCGATCGTCTCTATGGCTTTGGAGGACTGTGGCAACATGAAGTCACTTCCAGTCCAGGCTGAGTGCCGGTTCACACTGGTGCGATACGGGAACCCTGCGAACCCACTCCGGGTTCCCACATCACACCTGACTAGCAGGCAGTTCCACACTGCTGGGAGTGTCAATACAAAGTTAATGACACCCCCAGATCAGTTAGCACTGTCAATTCGGACCGGAATCGTATCGCAAAGGGGTGAACACCCATGCGATCCGATTCTTTTGCATAGCAAAAAAAAAAAAAAAAAAAAAGTCCTGCATGACTTTGGCCGAATGCGATGCAAATTGATGAATTTGCATCGCACAGACATCGCATGTGATTTGCAGAGCAGTGCACTCTGAATCACATACGATGTCTGACATCACTATATAGTGTGAACCGCCACTGAAAATACAGTTTTTTTTTAAAGCAAAAGATCAAAAAAACAATTTTTTTATTTTTTTTTGCTTTAAAGATAAAGAAAATATTTGGGGTCCTTTTGACCCCAGACCTCTCCATAAAGAGGACCTGTCATTCTTAATTCTATTACAAGGGATGTTTGCATTTCTTGCAATTGGCCTAAAAGTGATAAAAAAAACAAACAAATAAATAAAAAGGGACAGTGTAAAAATAAATGTAAAATAAATAAGGTGGTAGGTGGCTGGCTGCCTGGCACCCTGTGGTGGGTGGGTGGCTGGCACAGGGGCTGTGGGTGGCTGGCTGGTACAGTGCCTGAGGCTGGCTGGCTCGCTCGCTGGTACAGTGCCTGTGGCTGGCTGGTACAGGGCCTGTGGATGTGGGTGGCTGGCTGGCTGGTACAGTGCCTGAGGCTGGCTGGTACAGGGCCTGTGGATGTGGGTGGCTGGCTGGCTGGTACAGTGCCTGAGGCTGGCTGGTACAGTGCCTGAGGCTGGCTGGTACAGGGCCTGTGGATGTGGGTGGCTGGCTGGCTGGTACAGTGCCTGAGGCTGGCTGGTACAGGGCCTGTGGATGTGGGTGGCTAGCTGGCTGGCTGGTACAGTGCCTGAGGCTGGCTGGTACAGGGCCTGTGGCTGGCTGGTACAGGGCCTGTGGATGTGGGTGGCTGGCTGGCTGGTACAGTGCCTGAGGCTGGCTGGCACAGGGCCTGTGGGTGGCTGGCACAGGGCCTGTGGATGTGGGTGGCTGGCTGGTACAGTGCCTGAGGCTGGCTGGTACAGGGCCTGTGGATGTGGGTAGCTGGCTGGCTGGTACAGTGCCTGAGGCTGGCTGGTACAGGGCCTGTGGATGTGGGTGGCTGGCTGGCTGGTACAGTGCCTGAGGCTGGCTGGTACAGGGCCTGTGGGTGGCTGGTACAGGGCCTGTGGATGTGGGTGGCTGGCTTGTACAGTGCCTAAGCCTGGCTGGTACAGGGCCTGTGGATGTGGGTGGCTGGCTGGCTTGTACAGTGCCTGAGGCTGGTTCGCTGGTACAGTGCCTGTGGCTGGCTGGTACATGGCCTGTGGGTGGCTGGCTGGCTCGCTGGTACAGTGCCTATGGCTGGCTGGCACAGGGCCTGTGGATGTGGGTGGCTGGCTGGTACAGGGCCTGTGGATGTGGGTGGCTGGCTGGCTGGCTGGTACAGTGCCTGAGGCTGGCTGGTACAGGGCCTGTAGATGTGGGTGGCTGGCTGGTACAGTGCCTGAGGCTGGCTGGTACAGGGCCTGTGGATGTGGGTGGCTGGCTGGCTGGTACAGTGCCTGAGGCTGGCTGGTACAGGGCCTGTAGATGTGGGTGGCTGGCTTGTACAGTGCCTGAGGCTGGCTGGTACAGGGCCTGTGGATGTGGGTGGCTGGCTGGCTGGTACAGTGCCTGAGGCTGGCTGGTACAGGGCCTGTGGGTGGCTGGCACAGGGCCTGTGGATGTGGGTGGCTGGCTGGTACAGTGCCTGAGGCTGGCTGGTACAGGGCCTGTGGATGTGGGTGGCTGGCTGGCTTGTACAGTGCCTAAGGCTGGCTAGTACAGGGCCTGTGGATGTGGGTGGCTGGCTGGCTGGTACAGTGCCTGTGGCTGGCTGGTACAGGGCCTGTGGGTGGCTGGCTGGCTCGCTGGTACAGGGCCTGTGGCTGGCTGGCACAGGGCCTGTGGATGTGGGTGGCTGGATGGCTGGTACAGTGCCTGTGGCTGGCTGGTACAGGGCCTGTGGCTGGCTGGCTGGCTCGCTGGTACAGTGCCTGTGGCTGGCTGGCACAGGGCCTGTGGATGTGGGTGGCTGGCTGGTACAGTGCCTGAGGCTGGCTGGTACACGGCCTGTGGATGTGGGTGGCTGGCTGGCTTGTACAGTGCCTAAGGCTGGCTAGTACAGGGCCTGTGGATGTGGGTGGCTGGCTGGCTGATACAGTGCCTGTGGCTGGCTGGTACAGGGCCTGTGGGTGGCTGGCTGGCTCGCTGGTACAGTGCCTGTGGCTGGCTGGCACAGGGCCTGTGGATGTGGGTGGCTGGCTGTCACCGGGCTGTTGTGGGTGGGTGTATGGTTGTTGTACACTCCCGTGAGACTAGTCCCGACTCCAGACGAGGCTGTCCAAGGTGAGGGAAGCGGCCTAAGAAGGCAGAATGACATCACAAAAATATCGGCCAGTTCCAGGGCCGATACCGATATATCAGGGAAAGTGCATATCGGCCCTCAATACATTGGTCTTGCCGACAATCAGTCTATCCCTAATATATATCCCCATTTTTCCCCAAAATTGTGTATGGAAAAACTGCTGGGCAACTACCGAGTGACATAAAAAAATTGACACAATCACCATTTTAGTTGCTAGGATCTCTGCTAAAAATATATATAATGTTTGGGGGTTCTAAGTAATTTTCTAGCAAAAAATACTGTAAACAAAAATTGATAAGAAAAAGCTTGGTCGGGAAGTGGTTAAGGGTCATATCCTTAAGTGACTTCTGCTTTTCTTTTCCTACAGACCCCTGTACATAATGTGCGCGACAGACGGGGGAGGAGTTTCCCCTACAATCTGGTCAGACGTTTAAATGGCCTTCAATAGCGGAAGTGTCTCTTTAACCACTTTGCCGCTGCTCACTAGAGCTCTACTGCAGCAAAGTGGCTCTTGTAGGTCTGACGACATAGACCTACGTCGCCAGACACTCCCCCTTCTCGGCACCGCGCGCGCGCCGCCGGAGGCTCGCTCCCGCTGTATTTAGTCACAGCGGGAGTCGGGCCATGGGAGGAGCAGTGGCGTTCCCCGATCGTCGAGGAATCGAGTCTGGAGATCCGCCCGCTTGTGTAAACAAAGTGGGCGGATCTCCTAAGTGACAGACAGGGTCAGATTGCAGGGTTCAGCATAGCTGAACCTGCGATCTGTCCCTGTGTCACATAGTCACCTCCCCCCACACGTCAGTAAGCACCAGACATACATTAACCCCTCCCTCTCCAATAAAATTAACCCCTTCCTTGCCAGTGTAATTTTTACAGTAACAGTGCATATTTATAGCACTGATTACTTCAGTAATGTCACTGGTACCCCCAAAAGTGTCAAAAATGTCAGTCAAGGGTCTGATCTGTCCGCCGCAATGTCGCAGTCCCGCAAAAAAAAAAAAAAAAAAAATATCGCAGATCGCCGCCATTACTCGTTAAAAAAAAAAACCTCCAAAAATGACATAAATCTTTCCCTTTGTTAGTAAACGCAATAACTTTTGTGCAAACCAATCAAAATACGCTTTTTCCGATTTTTTTTTACCAAACATAGGTAGCAGAAAACAAATTGGCCTAAAATGTTAAAAAAATTTAGATTTTTACATTTTTTTTGTGGGGGTGGGGGGAATTTCATATAAAAAAATGTGAAAAATATTGTTATTTTTTCAAAATTGTCGCTCTTTTTTTGTTTATAGCGCAAAAAGTACAAATCGCACAGGTGATCAAATACCACCAAAAGAAAGCTCTGTTTGTGGGAAAAAAGGACGTCAATTTCATTTGGGTACAGCGTCGCACGACCGCGCAATTGTCTGTTAAAGTCACGCAGTGCCGAATCGCAAAAAGTGGCCTGGACGTAAGACAGCAAAATCCTCCGGTGGTAAAGTGGTTAACAGAAAAGAGAAATCCGCTAACATAACCTTACCGAACATCTTTTTCCTCTTGCTCTGAACTCCCCTCCCCAGGTGAATGAGGAAGACTTTCCCAGATTCTTCAGATTCAGAATCAACCTGAGCGCCCTGAGAAGAACTACAGGAGCGCGTTTACTAGAAAGAGGAACCTGTGAAGTGGTAAGCCCATCTAAAACCGCAGATCTACACTGAGCCAAATGTAGAAATCATTTCCTCAAGTAAGCAGCACATGAAAAACTCTAAAAATGTTTCTAGTGTAGGAGTCCCAAGAGCTTGCAGCCACAGCTCACACCTCTCCTCCTAGGCTTGCAAGACCTAAGTAGAAAAAGGAGAAAATCTGAGGAAACCACAAAGCATGAGCTACAATCAAATGCCATGTTTTCCTCTCCCCCCACTCCTTTCCTCCTGGTACCAGGACTCCTTTACCTCGGCTGCTGGAAGTTTGGACCCCTCAGAGGAAATGCGTTGCTTAGGATTAGGGGTATTTGATTTTGGCTCCACAGCAACCCCTTCTTCCATGCGGAGATGCTCAAATCTTTGCACTGGCTGCAGAAAGAGGATTTAGGCCACTACATCGCCTCTCCAATCCTCCCTCTGTGAAATACAGCACCCCACTGCGTTCAACTGGCCACCAGAAGCAACGGCGGGCCACCTTGGAACTCCCTTTAGGCAGCTTCAATGAGCAGTGGAAGTGAGGTCACCGCCATCATAGTTACATGGTAGGTAAGGTTGAATGAAGATTGTAAGGTGTGTGTTTCAGTGACAATAATCATTTCACATATCCCTGTATATTGTGTTCTTTGAGATGCATATCCAACAGTCTTTTAAAAATATCAATACTCCTTGCTGATAACACCAATTGTGGAAGAAAGATCCACATTCTTACCGCCCTGACAGTGAAAAACCCCCAACACAGCTTAGGGTTAAACTGCTTCTCCTCCAATCTCATTGTATGGCCACGTGTCCCCTTACACTCCCTGAGACTGAATAGTTTTTTCTTATGCTGGTATCACCATTGAGCTACCGTATTTTCCGGCGTATAAGACGACCCCCTCATTTTCAAGTTAAAACATAGGTTTTGGGCTACACTCGCCGTATAAGACTAGCCCCCTTCCGAAGCAAGGCAACACCATTGAAAAACATCAGATTTCTCATAGATCTCCAAGGTACCCCAAGTACTGTAATACATGTAATCTCTCATAATATCTCCAAGGTACCCTAAGTATTACCAGTAGATGTAATCTCAAGACGCTGGCTGTGTGGGAATCCTTTACCGGTATACCGTATGTACAGTAGCTTCGGCTACATACAGTATACCGCGCTGAGCCAATCGCAGTGAGCGATGTATTCTATTATTGAATGCAAAGCCTGCTCGGATTGGCAGAGTCAGAGAGGCGGGCTGATGTTACTCTGCCAATCCAAGCAGGCTTTGCATTCAATAATAGAATACATCGCTCTCCCTGATTGGCTCAGCGCGGTACACTGTATGTAGCCAAAACTACGGTACATATGGTATACCGGTACAGGATTCCCACACAGCCAGCGTCTTGAGAGATTACATCAACCGTTAATACTTATACTTATGTTACCTTGGAGATATTATACTCGGCGTAAAAGACGACCCCCCATTTTTGGGGGATTTTTTTGAGGTTCAAAAGTCTAATGCCTCGTACACACGCATCGATTATTGGCCGGGAATTTTCGGCCAACGTCCGATCGGCCGATTTTCGGCTTGTTAGTATGATGCTTCCGACAACCGACTGAAAAAACGGCCGAAAAATATCTGGTGTGCAGGCTATAAAATTTTTGTTGGCCGTCAACACAGCGGCCGATTTTCCGTCAGTCAGTACAGATTTAGGCAGACAAAAATCAGATGAACAAGACTGGGCATGCTCAGAGAAGAAAGAACACATGGAAAGTAAACCAGCACATGACATCACTTCTGAAGTTGGTTTTTGTTGGCCGAGAAAATGTGTGTGCAGTCTAGGCACATTCCAACCAACAAAACACCACTCTGGACAAAAGTTGGACGATCGGTCGGCCAATAATCGATGCGTGTGTACGAGGCATAAGAGTCCATTCAGGCTAGCGCAACTTGTCAGGCGACTTGGTCGCCTGACAAGTCGCGGTCGGTCGCTCGCCATTGAGTAGTACAGGACCCGTTCTAATAGGAGCGACACAAGTTGCTCCGACTTAGAAAAAGGGTCCTGTACTACTTTGGGGCAACCTGGAGGCGACTTTCATTGACTTCCATTATATGAAGTCCGTGCAAGTCGCGCCGAAGTCGCGGTTCACTGCGCCTTCACATGTCGCCCCACAAAGTCGTGTCGCGCCAGTCTGAATGGGCTGTAAATACAGTATTTGTAAATTGATATCATGTCCCCTCTCAGGCGTCTTCTCCAAAACCAAAATCCTATAATTATTTTGGAGGAGCCCCAGGAAGAAACACCATCTGGACTGCCCCCTCCCCAGTAGGACAGCAGAGGACCCGGGCGAGAAGCTCAACCGAAACCCGTCAGAGAGCAGCAGGAGACCAACGCAATCAGCCCAGGTCTAGCCACCCCCCAAGCAAGCCATTCCATGGGACATGGGACACAAGAGAAGCTTCTGGAGTTGATCCACCACATACTGGAAAAGCGAGGTCCAGTTAAAACCTCTCTCAGGTTGCCGCAAGGCCTCAGGGCCATACCTACAAAGAGGATTGAGAAAGAAATGGCAAGAAACCACAATCACCCACAATGTGTTCATCTGGAGGGTCAGAAACCCAATACCAACTGAGGACGAGAGGGAGAGAGGGGCTTTTTAAACGGTTTCTGTACTGGGTTTCCCATTAGGGCAGAGCCAGTATCGCTCTCATGTAGCCATCCTGGAATTGTTTTAGTAGATGGTGGAAGGCTAAACTTTGCTCAGGGCTTTTTTTCCCAATCTTTGTACTGATTGAAGAGATTTTGCCACACATCCTGTTCCTGTGACAGCATTTAAAAATTAAAAAAAAAAAAAAACCCTGATAATTTTGACTAGATTTGGGTTTTAACACCACAACACAAGAAAAACCTGCAACAGTGAGCTCTGAGGTATCGAGTATAATATAAGAACTATTATACAATTTAAATATACATAATTAACGGAGCAGAACGTGTCACCGAAATATTATAATGGATGCTAGATGTTAGACTTTCCATTCCTATACTCCCATTCCTTACCGCTGACTCTGCGCCATCTCTCGCCCAATATTTACCTCTTGTTAAGTTATATTTAAGTGCCTTGGCTATAGATGTGTCTAGACTGAGGAGAACCTTGGTCAAATCATAATTTTCTAGACTTCGTCAATCAAAATTCAACTTGGGTTTTGGTGCTCCAAGACTTTATGAAGATATATCGCATGGCATATCAAATTTCTTGGGACATAATATATCAAGTCCAGAATCATCAGATCCCTAACTAATATGACAGGAACAAGCCCCCAATCTCTACCAATACCAAGAACAAGTCCCCAATCCTCTGATTTCTAACATAATCAAGACCAAGCCATCAATCCTCTGATCTCCAACATCACCAAGAACAGATTCCCAATCCCCTGATCTGTATCATCACCAAGAACAAGTCCCCAATTTCCTAATCGCTATCACCACGAGGAACAAGTCCCCAATTCCCTGATCTCCTACATCACCAGGAACAAGTCGCCAATCCCCGATCTCTTACATCACCAAAAACAGATCCCCAATTCCCTGATCTGTATCCCCTCCAAGAACAAGTCCCCAATCCCCTGATCTGTAACATCACCAAGAACAAGTCCCCAATTTCCGAATCGCTATCACCACGAGGAACAAGTCCCCAATTCCCTGATCTCCTACATCACCAGGAACAAGTCGCCAATCCCCGATCTCTTACATCACCAAAAACAGATCCCCAATTCCCTGATCTGTATCCCCTCCAAGAACAAGTCCCCAATCCCCTGATCTGTAACATCACCAAGAACAAGTCCCCAATTTCCTAATCGCCATCACCACGAGGAACAAGTCCCCAATTCCCTGATCTCTTACATCACCAAAAACAGATCCCCAATCCCCTGATCTGTATCATCACCAAGAACAAGTCCCCAATCCTCTGATTTCTCACATAATCAAGACCAAGCCCTCAATCCTCTGATCTCCAACATCACCAAGAACAGATTCCCAATCCCCTGATCTGTAACATCACCAAGAACAATTCCCCAATTTCCTAATCGCTATCACAACGAGGAACAAGTCCCCAATTCCCTGATCTCTTACATCGCCAAAAACAGATCCCCAATCCCCTAATCGCTATTACCACCTAGAACAAGTCCCCAATCCCCTGATCTCTTACATCACCAAAAACAGATCCCCAATCCCCTGATCTGTATCACCACCAAGAACAAGTCCCCAATCCTCTGATCTGTAACATCACCAGGAACAAGTCCCCAATCCCCTGATCTGTAACATCACCAGGAACAAGTCCCCAATCCCCTGATCTGTAACATCACCAGGAACAAGTCCCCAATCCCCATATCTCTTACATCACCAAAAACAGATCCCCAATCCCCTGATCTGTATCACCACCAAGAACAAGTCCCCAATCCTCTGATCTGTAACATCACCAGGAACAAGTCCCCAATCCCCTGATCTGTAACATCACCAGGAACAAGTCCCCAATCCCCTGATCTGTAACATCACCAGGAACAAGTCCCCAATCCCCATATCTCTTACATCACCAAAAACAGATCCCCAATCCCCTGATCTGTATCACCACCAAGAACAAGTCCCCAATCCCCTGATCTGTAACATCACCAGGAACAAGTCCCCAATGCCCTAATCGCTATTACCACCTAGAACAAGTCCCCAATCCTTTGATTTCTAACATAATCAAGACCAAGCCCTCAATCCTCTGATCTCCAACATCACCAAGAACAGATTCCCAATCCCCTGATCTGTAACATCACCAGGAACAAGTCCCCAATCCCCTAATCACTATTACCACCTAGAACAAGTCCCCAATCCCCTGATCTGTAACATCACCAGGAACAAGTCCCTAATTCCCTGATCTCTTACATCACCAAAAACAGATCCCCAATCCCCTGATCTGTATCACCACCAAGAACAAGTCCCCAATCACTATTACCACCTAGAACAAGTCCCCAATCCCCTGATCTATAACATTACCAGGAACAAGTCCCCAATCCCCTAATCACTATTACCACCTAGAACAAGTCCCCAATCCCCTGATCTGTATCACCACCAAGAACAAGTCCCCAATCCCCTGATCTGTATCACCACCAAGAACAAGTCCCCAATCCCCTGAATTGTAACATCACCAGGAACAAGTCCCCAATTCCCTGATCTCTTACATCACCAAAAACAGATCCCCAATCCCCTGATCTGTATCACCACCTAGAACAAGTCCCCAATCCCCTAATCACTATTACCACCTAGAACAAGTCCCCAATCCCCTAATCACTATTACCACCTAGAACAAGTCCCCAATTCCCTGATCTCCTACAACACCAGGAACAAGTCCCCAATACCCTGAACTCTCACATTACCAAAAACAAGTCCCCAATCCCTTGATCTCTTACATCACCAAGAACATGACCACAAACCTTGATCTCTTACATCACGAGGAACAAGTCTCCATTTCCCTGATCTCTTACATCACCAGGAACTAATCCCTCTGATCTCAAATATGGCCAGGAACAACATTCCAATCTTCTGATCATTAACCAACGTGACAAGAAACAAGTCTGCAACCCCTTGATCCTTAACCAGCGCGACCAGAAACATTTCCTCAATCCCCTCATTTCTAACCAACATGACCTGGTTAAATCCCCAATCCCAGGAGCCATAACTAAGATGAACAAGAAGTCAAACCCCTGATCTCGAACATCTCTTGGCTTCCAGGACTCACCTTGAACCAGCACTTGGACATGAGGAAGTAGTACTTGACGCTCTCCTCTCCAAACTGCTCAGCCACATATAGGCCCATAGAGCCATACTCATCGTAAATCTTCCTCTTGTTTTCATCGCTCAGAATTGTGTTGGCGTTGTTGATTTCTTTGAATTTCTCAGACGCTTCTGGGTTATCAGGGTTTTTGTCCGGATGGTAGCGCAGGGCTAGCTTCCTGAAATGGAAGCAAACAACAGGCTTTATTGCAAGCAATGAGCAATGGTGTGACCTAGATCACCCAATCTGATCTCATCCTTCATTTTTCTGACCTCTCTGATGAAAGGTGAGATGGGATTGGCTGGCCATGTAAATTGCTGTAGCAAGGAATCTCCAAGTGAAACATGTGAAAGAATTTCAGTATTACCGATATGCTTTCTTGATCTCATCTGGTGAGGCGCCTTTCTCCAGCCCTAACACTTCATACAACGAAGCTCCTGTCCGCGACATCCTCCTCTGAGGTTTGTTGGGATCTGCCATGGTGCCCTGAAAGGAGCAAAGGTCACAACGTCAAACGGGCAGGTCAAAACACGACTTACCTCAAGAATAAAACACCTATGACTATGCCTTACATCAGGGGTCCCCAAACATTCTAAACAAAGAATCCGTTTACTATGCTTTAGACTTTAGGGGGGCCGGACAGTGGCCATTGGGAATAGAAAAAATCCTGATGTCTGTGGGAAAAACAATGCCCCATATTTGATGTCAGTGGGAGGAATTGGTGTCCTTGAACCCCATTGTTGGCATCATGGGGAGAAATTGTGCCCCATCATTGGTGTCATTGGGAGGAATTGTGCCCCTTCTCTGGTTTCATTAGGAGGAATTGTGCCCCTTCACTGGTGTCATTGGGTAAAAATGTGCCCCATCATTGGTGTCATTGGGAGTAACTGTGCCCCATCATTGGTGTCATTGGGAGTAACTGTGCCCCATCATTGGCGTCACTGGGAGTAACTGTGCCCCATCATTGGTTTCACTGGGAGGAATTGTGCCCCATCATTGGTGTCATTGGGAGTAACTGTGCCCCATCATTGGGAGTAACTGTGCCCCCATCATTGGCGTCATTGGGAGTAACTGTGCCCCATCATTGGGAGTAACTGTGCCCCCATCATTGGCGTCACTGGGAGTAACTGTGCCCCATCATTGGTTTCACTGGGAGGAATTGTGCCCCATCATTGGTTTCACTGGGAGGAATTGTGCCCCATCATTGGCGTCACTGGGAGTAACTGTGCCCCATCATTGGTGTCATTGGGTGGAATTGTACCCCTTCACTAGTGTCAGTGGGACCCCATGTTCGGTGTCATTGGGAAAAATTATGACCCATCGCTGGAGTCATAAAGAGGAACTGTGTCCCATCATTGGTGTCATTGGGAGGAATTGTGCCCCTTCACTGGCGTCAGTGGGGCCTTATAGTATCTAAGCTCAGATACGAAGGCATTCCATTTTCTCTGAAGGTTTGTCCATGGCATAAAACAGAAAAACCACAATTGGCAGGCCTGTCCTCAATACAAGTTTCATTTAATATCACCTAGGATTTAACTTGTGTCAGAGAACAGATGGATGGATCACCAATATACCATTTATATTTTATGTTACATAGTTACATAGTTACATAGTAGGTGAGGTTGAATAAAGACAATAGTCCATCCAGTTCAACCTGTGTAGGTGTGTGTGGCTGTAATCATCTCTCATACCCCTGAATGTTCTGATCCTTGAGATGTACGTCTAAGAGTCTTTAGAAGGCCACCATACTTAACGCAGAAACCACCTCTTGTGGTAGAGAATTCCACAATCTTGTAGCCCTAACAGTAAAGAACCCCCACGTTGCCTGAGGTTAAAACGCTTCTCCTCTAAATCGCATTGTATGCCCTCGAGTCCTCATGCAATCCCTTCGACTGAATAGCTGTTTTTCTATGCCGAGATCACCATTGAGATATTTATAAATTGCTTAATGTCCCCTCTCAGGCATCTCTTTTCCAGGGATAATAAATCAAGCGATTGCAGACGCTCTTCATAATTAAGGTCCTCCAATCCCCTAATCAGTTTAGTTGCCCTTCTCTGGACTCTCTCCAGCTCCAACACATCCCTCCTGAGGACCGGCGACCAGAACTGGACAGAATACTCCAGATGCGGTCGGACCAGAGTTTTATAAAGTGGAAGGATTATAGTCTTATCTCTGGAATACATCCCCTTCCTTATGTGTGCTAATATTCTGCTGGCTTTGGCAGCTGCAGCTTGACATTGCATGCTATTACCTAATCTATCATCAACCAAGACTCCCAGATCTTTCTCCATTTTTGATTCCCCCAGAGGTTCCCCTCCTAAAGTGTATTGTGCTTTTCTGTTTTTAGTCCCAAGTGCAAAACCTTACACTTCTCCACATTAAACCTCATTTGCCATGTCGTTGCCCACTCTATTATTTTCTCCAGGTCATTCCGTAGGATATCTGCTTCATGCTGTGCAGTTATTGCCCTGCCCAATTTTGTGTCATCTGCAAAAACTGATAACGAACTACTGATCCCTTCCTCAATGCTGTTTATGAATAAATTGAACAAGGTTGGTCCTAGGACTGAGCTTTGGGGGACCCCGCTTACCACCTCAGACCAGTCTGATTTATTGCATTGGAAAAGTCACAACATTTTCCAACATTTTGAGGTGGACAAACCAAAAAGTTTTCCTTTAACGCGAAGCAGCAAGCTCTTGAGTTTTACCAAAATTTGTAGCTTGAGATTCTTATCCTTGCAAGCTGCCTCACGGGCTCCCAAGTCATGGCTGGAGGGGTTCCAGCAGTGTTTGCATATCATTTCCCTGTGGTGACGTGCATGTTCCTGCACAAACGACTGCTCTCATGACCACATGATAATCAGGAGAAGTGTCTGTAGGTGTTTGTTTAGGTGGAGAATAGATGTGTCTAGCAACCAACTGACAATCTAAAGAGACAATGGTGCAGATAACCACATTCCCTGTGATATCAGTACATTCCCTTGTAGGTGGACACAGAGGACAGAAAAGGTGACAACATTGCCCTAAAATGAAAGGTAATCGCATCACATGGCATTGTCATGATATGTAAGGAAGTGGAAGTGCAACAGTTTTTCTGGCAGGATCAACATGAACTTTTGGCACATTGCCGGTAGATTAACCACTTAAGCCCCGGAAGATTTTATCCCCATTCCGACCAGGGGGTATTTTGCGATTCGGCACTGCGTGACTTTAACGGACAATTGCGCGGTCGTGCGACGCTGTACCTAAACGAATTTGGCGTCCTTTTTTTCCCACAAACAGAGCTTTCTTTTGGTGGTATTTGATCACCTGTGCGATTTTTTGATCACGCGCTATAAACAAAAAAAGAGCGTCAATTTTGCAAAAATAACAATATTTTTCACATTTTTTTATATGCAATTCCCCCCAAAAAAAATGTAAAAATCAAAATTTTTTAACATTTTCGGCCAATTTGTTTTATGCTACCTATGTTTGGTAAAAAAAAAAAAAAAAAAAAATCGCAAAAAGCGTATTTTGATTGGTTTGCGCAAAAGTTATCGCGTTTACTAACAAAGGGAAAGATTTTTGTCATTTTTGTTGTTTGTCATTTTTGTCATTTTTTTTTGTCATTTTTTTAACGCGTAATGGCGGCGATCTGCGATTTTTTTTGCGGTACTGCGACATTGCGGCGGACAGATCGGACCCTTGACTGACATTTTTGACACTTTTGGGGTTACCAGTGACATTTCTACAGTAATCAGTGCTATATATATGCACTGTTACTGTAAAAATACACTGGTAGTGAAGGGGTTAACTTTATTTGGGAGGGAGGGGCTGTGTGTGTCCCTAGGGGCGTGCTTTCTACTGTGATTGGCTGTGGCTTCAGCTGTAAGGACACTGATCAACGGATCTACATAGTAGATCCATGTGATCGGTGTCTTAACAGCGAGGAGAATGACAGGTGGCTTGTTTACACAAGCTGCCTGACATTCTCCCTCTCCCCCGCCGATCGCCGAGTGGCCGGCGGACATTGGGTCCGCTGGTCACACGCGCGGGGGGGGGGTCCGTGACCACGCGGGAGCGCGCCTCCGGGGCTTTTTATTTAAAGGTAAACTTTAAATAAAAAGCATGTTGAAAGAACTGAAGCCCCAACAGGTGCATCCCAAGGTCCTTCCTACCCCACACTTCCAGAACATCTCCCGAAAACAGGTGACCCACTAGAGCAGCCTTTCTCAACCAGGGTTCTATGGGACTACAGGGTTCCTCCAGAGGCTGCTAGGGGTTCCTTGAACAGGGACCACTGCCTGACTTTCAGGTAAGTAACCACTGACACCAATGAACATTTTAGGTATCTGTAAGTGGGACATTCTTCCGATTGGCGGCAAATGCCCCCTTTTTGGAAAGTAGACATCCCAAGATATTTAGTAAAAGGGAAGGTGAGTTTTTTGAGTTTGTCATTTTTTTTTCACAATTCTTTGCAAAATGAAGATTTTTTCCCCCCCCACACAAAACTGTCATATTAACAGGTTATTTCTCACACACTGTATAGGCATACTTGCAACGACACCCCAAAATCATGTCATTTTTTTTTCTCAAGTTTTTCAAAATGTGGAAAGAAAATGAAAATGTATTTTCTTTTTTTTTTTTATACACAAAGTTGTCCATTTATAAAATATTTCTAACACATAGCATGTACGTAGCAAAAAGGACACTCCAAAATACATTCTGCTACTCCTCCTGAGTTTGGGGATACCACGTATGTGAGACTTTTACACAGCCTGGCCACATACAGAGGCCCAACATGAAGGGAACACCGTCAGGAGTTCTAGGGACTTAAATTGCACATCTAATTTTCTGGCTACCTATTACACACTTGTGGCACGGATGAGCACTGATGTGGTACAAATGTTGTACAGATGAGGCATGGATAAGCACTGATGTGACATGGATGTGGTACAGATGAGCAATGATGTGGCATGGAGATGAGCACTGATGTGGTACAGATGAGGCACGAATGTGGCACCAATCAGACACAAATGTGGCACAAATCAGGCACAAATGTGGCACCAATCAGGCACGAATGTGGCACCAATCAGGCACGAAAGTGGCACAAATGTGGCACGAATGTGGCACCAATCAGGCACGAATGTGGCACCAATCAGGCACGAATGTGGCACCAATCAGGCACGAATGTGGCACCAATCAGGCACGAATGTGGCACCAATCAGGCACGAATGTGGCACGAATGTGGCACCAATCAGGCACGAATGTGGCACCAATCAGGCACAAACGTGGCACCAATCAGGCACGAATGTGGCACGAATGTGGCACCAATCAGGCACGAATGTGGCACCAATCAGGCACAAACGTGGCACCAATCAGGCACAAACGTGGCACCAATCAGGCACAAACGTGGCACCAATCAGGCACGAATGTGGCACCAATCAGGCACAAACGTGGCACCAATCAGGCACAAACGTGGCACCAATCAGGCACAAACGTGGCACCAATCAGGCACAAATGGGCATGAACTGGGCATGAATGAGGCATGGATGGGCATGAATGGGCATGAATGGGGCAAGGATGAGGCAAAGATGGACATGAATGAAGCACAGAGGGGCGTAGATGAGGCACAGGTGAGCACAGCTGCAGTCTCCCTCCTCTTCTCGCATGCTGTACCGATCAGTGTGTACAGCGTGCGAGGAGAGCGCTGAACCAAACATGCGTGGTTTGTTGACAAATGATCGCTCCATCATTGGATGGAGCGATCACTTAGCAAGGGGCCGCTGTCATTGGCCCTTTACCCTGATCCGTGATGCGCCAGGTCCGGAGGACCCAACAATCACAGACATTACCGGCTGCACGGGGGAAGTCATTGTACTCCCTTCCCAGAACTAGCCGATCGCGCTGTAGCCGTCTTTCAGCTATGGCCTGGTCGGCAAGCAGTTAATAACAATACATTTTGCTAAATAAAACAGGATTAACTGGCATAGAGAAGTTCCTATAGAGAGGGTTGCAAAAACCATGAGCAAAAAAAGTACACGTTCCAGCTTTACTTCTCATCCAGCAGACTACAAAAAAAATCTGCGTATTTTCATTACACCAACACCGGAGCTCTCAAGATTTAACCCTATCAATTCCAGGAGAACAGGTAAGATTCTTTAGTGCTCAAAGTATGACTCACAAGGAAAAAATCAAATAATCACCTTATATATCTCTTCAAAATGATCAAGTGGGAAGAAAATCACCTAAATGCCCTCTTCAGAGTCGCAAGCGAGAATGCAAAGAAAAAAAACCTTCTGCTGCCATACCTGGGGGCTTCCCTCCTCTCTTCTCCGCACTCCTGACACAGGGAGCCCTAGGAGGAAGTTACATTATTTATCAGAACTTCCTCCAAAGGATGCCAGGAGAATAGACGGAGCATTAGGCTGCTAAGACCTACAGCCAGTGCAACACTTACTAGTATTGGCGGCCGCCGGTCTGTCCTAATTTCAGGCCAGTCGCAGGCAGCAGTGTGGCTGCTTTATGGGGGCGCCAGACCGATTTGCCTCCCAGACCCTGCCCCCCTGGCCTAGTTGGCCCCATAAGACTGGTACTAAAAGTGTAGCACAAGCTTGCGGGACTCTCTTAGTTTGGGAGGAAGCCGTTTTCTTTTCGTGCAGCTTTGCCGCCCCCATGCAAAGTGCCCACCTAGGCCAAGATAAAGCGTTGTCTCCAATGCAAGAAACATTGTTCCCACTGATCACCAATGTAAAGACATTCTTCCCACTGATCACCAATATAAGGGACATTCTTCCCACTGATCCCCAATGTAAGGGACATTCTTCTCACTGATCACCAATGTAAGGAACATTCTTCCCACTGATCACCAATGTAAGGGACATTCTTCCCACTGACCTTCAATGTAAGGAACATTCTTCCCACTGACCACCAATGTAAGGAACATTCTTCCCACTGATCACCAATGTAAGGAACATTCTTCCCACTGATCACCAATGTAAGGAACATTCTTCCCACTGATCACCAATGTAAGGAGCATTCTTCCCACTGACCACCAATGTAAGGACCATTCTTCCCACTGATCACCAATGTAAGGGACATTCTTCCCACTGATCACCAATATAAGGGACATTCTTCCCACTGATCCCCAATGTAAGGGACATTCTTCTCACTGATCACCAATGTAAGGAACATTCTTCCCACTGATCACCAATGTAAGGGACATTCTTCCCACTGATCACCAATGTAAGGGACATTCTTCTCACTGATCACCAATGTAAGGAACATTCTTCCCACTGATCACCAATGTAAGGGACATTCTTCCCACTGATCACCAATGTAAGGGACATTCTTCCCACTGATCACCAATGTAAGGGACATTCTTCCCACTGATCACCAATGTAAGGGACATTCTTCTCACTGATCACCAATGTAAGGAACATTCTTCCCACTGATCACCAATGTAAGGGACATTCTTCCCACTGACCTTCAATGTAAGGAACATTATTCCCACTGACCACCAATGTAAGGAACATTCTTCCCACTGACCACCAATGTAAGGGACATTCTTCCCACTGATCCCCAATGTAAGGGACATTCTTCCCACTGATCACCAATGTAAGGAACATTCTTCCCACTGACCACCAATGTAAGGGACATTCTTCCCACTGACCACCAATGTAAGGACCATTCTTCCCACTGATGACCAATGTAAGGGACATTCTTCCCACTGATCACCAATGTAAGGGACATTCTTCCCACTGACCACCAATGTAAGGACCATTCTTCCCACTGATGACCAATGTAAGGGACATTCTTCCCACTGATCACCAATGTAAGGGACATTCTTCCCACTGATCACCAATGTAAGGAACATTCTTCCCACTGATCACCAATGTAAGGGACATTCTTCCCACTGATCACCAATGTAAGGAGAATTCTTCCCACTGATCACCAATGTAAGGGACATTCTTCCCACTGATCACCAATGTAAGGAGAATTCTTCATACTGATCACCAATGTAAGGGACATTCTTCCCACTGATGACCAATGTAAGGGACATTCTTCCCACTGATCACCAATGTAAGGAACATTCTTCCCACTGATCACCAATGTAAGGGACATTCTTCCCACTGATCACCAATGTAAGGAGAATTCTTCCCACTGATCACCAATGTAAGGGACATTCTTCCCACTGATCACCAATGTAAGGAGAATTCTTCATACTGATCACCAATGTAAGGGGCATTCTTCCCACTGACCACCAATGTAAGGGACATTCTTCCCACTGACCACGAACGTAAGGGTCCTGTATTGTGGCGCAGGGGACAGTGACGTGTTTCAAAGCTCTGAAAACATTTTTAGCAGCAGGTATAAAATGATTGAACATTTTAGAGGGGTAAACATCTAGTTACGTGCAGCAGAATGGACTCAGTGTGAAATTAAGGTAAACTACAAGAGCGCGCTTACCAATTAAGTCCTCCGGACAAGGGCGAAACAAGGAACACCCTCCTACCTCGTGCTGTGTGCTCAGGATTCGATCGCTGTTTGCTAACATAGCAAAGTCCATTTTTACGTATGAAGCAGAAGTACCATTCAGTGCCGTATACTATATTACCAAAGCTTTTTCCTTGTTTGGTGCTGCTATGGGTCTCTGGAAGGAAGTGGAAGACGGGGCAAAGGGCTCCTCTGGAATTTATAACAATGTCCTTTATCTCTGACCCATAGATAACGAGGTATCATTACAAAAGGAAGAGGCTGAGATCTGAAGAGGCACTGGCTGGTAGTAGTCACCAGCATCTATGAATAGGGGTGGAGGCCTTCAACAACATCTGTCTTCCACACATTAGAACGTGTCTACTCCGACAATTAGACAAAAAAAGGAAATTCACAGATTCAGCCATATACACCGAGAATCAACACCTATGCAGACTTCCTAACACCCAGAGTGGGACAATGTATTTAGAACAGGGGGGGTTCTGCAACCTTCAATCCTCTCATCCTCTTCTTGGACCATCAACATTTACACAATCCATTGGTGGTTGGATGAAGGGGTTGGTGCTCCCGGTGTGGATATAAATGTTGGGGGATCTTCTTCTAGATACTCGTTTGACCTTACGAAAGTGGCAAGAAGAAGTTACGGAACATTATCAACATTAAAGGGACAGATCCAGCTGAGTGTGACCACCTACCACTGCTAGATACACCATGACCTGCTGAGTGTGACCACCTACTACTAGATACACCACAACCTACTGAGACAACCTACCATTCGATACACCATGACCTGCTGAGTGTGACCACCTACCACTGCTAGATACACCATGACCTGCTGAGTGTGATCACCTACCACTACTAGATACACCACAACCTACTGAGACAACCTACCATTCGATACACCATGACCTGCTGAGTGTGACCATCTACCACTGCTAGATACACCATGACCTGCTGAGTGTGACCACCTACCACTACTAGATACACCACAACCTACTGAGACAACCTACCATTCGATACACCATGACCCGCTGAGTGTGACCACCTACTACTAGATACACCATGACCTGCTGAGTGTGATCACCTACCACTGCTAGATACACCATGACCTGCTGAGTGTGACCACCTACCACTACTAGATACACCATGACCTGCTGAGTGTGACCACCTACCACTGCTAGATACACCATGACCTGCTGAGTGTGACCACCTACCACTGCTAGATACACCATGACCTGCTGAGTGACCACCTACCACTGCTAGATACACCATGACCTGCTGAGTGTGACCACCTACCACTGCTAGATACACCATGACCTGCTGAGTGTGACCACCTACCACTACTAGATACACCATGACCTGCTGTGTGGGATCATCTACCACTGCTAGATACACCATGACCTGCTGTGTGTGACCACCTACCACTACTAGATACACCATGACCTGCTGAGTGTGACCACCTACCACTACTAGATACACCATGACCTGCTGAGTGTGACCACCTACCACTACTAGATACACCATGACCTGCTGTGTGGGATCATCTACCACTGCTAGATACACCATGACCTGCTGAGTGTGACCTCCTACCACTGCTAGATACACCATGACCTGCTGAGTGTGATCACCTACCACTGCTAGATACACCATGACCTGCTGAGTGTGACCACCTACCACTGCTAGATACACCATGACCTGCTGAGTGTGACCTCCTACCACTGCTAGATACACCATGACCTGCTGTGTGGGATCATCTACCACTGCTAGATACACCATGACCTGCTGCGTGTGACCACCTACCACTACTAGATACACCACAACCTACTGAGACAACCTACCATTAGATACACCATGACCTGCTGAGTGTGATCACCTACCATTACTAGATACACCATGACCTGTTGAGTGTAACCACCTACTACTAGATACACCATGACCTACTGAGTGTAACCACCTACTACTAGATACACCATGACCTACTGAGTGTGACCACCTACTACGACTAGATACACCATGACCTGTTGAGTGTGACCACCTCCTACTACTACATACACCACAACCTACTGTGACCACCTACCACTAGATACACCATGACCTGCTGAATGTGACCAACTACTACTACTAGATACACCATGACCTGCTGAGTGTGACCACGTACCAGTGCTAGATACACCATGACCTGCTGAGTGTGACCTCCAACCACTAGACCATGACCTGGAGACACGAGAACCTTCCCAGATACTACCTGCTCCAGGAATAGACAACTAATGACTGTGAGCCATTGGGTGGGTTTCTGGAGGAGAAGCCTCTGAGATTGTATAGGTCTCCAAACTCTCTAATCTACATTTTAATTCCCGGGACCTTTGAGGGGATGCAAAATCTTGAGGAACCCAAGTCTAAATCAGGGTCACCTATCAGAAGCCCCCTCTTCACATCAGAGTCCTCAGTGTGCCCCCCCTCCACATCAGGACCCTCACTCAACCCACCCCACCCCCCTCACTTTCATATCACAGCCCTCAGTTTCATGACTCTTTATTTTACCTCAGAGTCCCCAGTCCCAAACTTTCACATCAGAGTCCTTAGTCCACCCTCACTTTTAGATCAGAGCCCTCAGTTCCCCTCCCCCTTTTACATCAGAGTCTACCCTCCTCCCCAACAGCCCTCAGTCCCCCACCTCTTTCACATTAGAGTCCTCCTTTACCCTCTCCCCCTGCCTCATTTCACATCAGAGTCCTCTGTCCCACCCTCCCTTCACATCAGAGTCCTCAGTTCCCCCCTTTCCACATCAGAGTCCTCAGTTCCCCCCTTTCCACATCAGAGTCCTCAGTTCCCCCCTTTCCACATCAGAGTCCTCAGTTACCTCCTTTCAAATCAGTCTACTCCCTTTCACATCAGAGTCGTTAGTCTCCACATCAGACTCCTCAGTTCCCCTTTTTCACATGAGACTCCTCAGTTCTTTCCCTTCCTTCACATCAGATTCCGCAGACCAATCCCTTTCATATCAATCTTCAGTCTACCCATACTCAACATTTTCACATTAGACTCCTCAGTTCCCCACCTTCCATCAGAGTTATTAGTATTCACATCAGAGTCCTCAGTTCCCCCCTTTCACATCAGACTCCTCAGTTCCCCCTTTCACATCAGACTCCTCCGTCCTCCTCTACCCCCTTTCACATCAGACTCCTCAGTTCTTTCCCTTCCTTCACATCAGAGTCCTCAAACCCTTTCATTTCAGTCTAGTGTCAACCCATACTCCCCTCTTTCACATCAGAGTCATTCGCCTCCCCCTTTACATCAGAGTGCAAAGTATACCCCCCCTACCGTCTTCCTTTTCCAAAGAAGAGTCCTACCTCCCAATCTTCACCACAGCATGGCAGTTGGCGGAAGGCAGAGCAGGATAAATACAACTTCTATCACCTTCTGAAGGCTGGGGCTACCAGGAATGCTGCCCGTCCTAGCTTAGCATCATTGAAGGCTGGAGCTACCAGGAATGCTGCCCGTCCTAGCTTAGCATCATTGAAGGCTGGGGCTACCAGGAATGCTGCCCGTCCTAGCTTAGCATCATTGAAGGCTGGAGCTACCAGGAATGCTGCCCGTCCTAGCTTAGCATCATTGAAGGCTGGGGCTACCAGGAATGCTGCCCGTCCTAGCTTAGCATCATTGAAGGCTGGGGCTACCAGGAATGCTGCCCATCCTAGCATAGCATCATTGAAGGCTGGGGCTACCAGGAATGCTGCCCGTCCTAGCTTAGCATCATTGAAGGCTGGGGCTACCAGGAATGCTGCCCGTCCTAGCTTAGCATCATTGAAGGCTGGGGCTACCAGGAATGCTGCCCGTCCTAGCTTAGCATCATTGAAGGCTGGGGCTACCAGGAATGCTGCCCGTCCTAGCATAGCATCATTGAAGGCTGGGGCTACCAGGAATGCTGCCCGTCCTAGCATAGCATCATTGAAGGCTGGGGCTACCAGGAATGCTGCCCGTCCTAGCATAGCATCATTGAAGGCTGGGGCTACCAGGAATGCTGCCCGTCCTAGCATAGCATCATTGAAGGCTGGGGCTACCAGGAATGCTGCCCGTCCTAGCTTAGCATCATTGAAGGCTGGGGCTACCAGGAATGCTGCCCGTCCTAGCTTAGCATCATTGAAGGCTGGGGCTACCAGGAATGCTGCCCGTCCTAGCATAGCATCATTGAAGGCTGGGGCTACCAGGAATGCTGCCCGTCCTAGCATAGCATCATTGAAGGCTGGGGCTACCAGGAATGCTGCCCGTCCTAGCATAGCATCATTGAAGGCTGGGGCTACCAGGAATGCTGCCCGTCCTAGCATAGCATCATTGAAGGCTGGGGCTACCAGGAATGCTGCCCGTCCTAGCATAGCATCATTGAAGGCTGGGGCTACCAGGAATGCTGCCCGTCCTAGCATAGCATCATTGAAGGCTGGGGCTACCAGGAATGCTGCCCGTCCTAGCATAGCATCATTGAAGGCTGGGGCTACCAGGAATGCTGCCCGTCCTAGCTTAGCATCATTGAAGGCTGGGACTACCAGGAATGCTGCCCGTCCTAGCATAGCATCATTGAAGGCTGGGGCTACCAGGAATGCTGCCTGTCCTAGCTTAGTTTTATTAATTTCCATAAGTACTGATGGCCAGCCAACCTGCACCACTGACACTTTATGAAGATACCAGACGCAATACGGCCCCCTGGACAAGCCGAGACACCACCCTGGTTGAGAAACACTGCTCTACAAAGCTTTTTAAAGTGGACCTGTCAGGGTTCACAATAATTGAACAGCAACTGTACTGTGCGGACAGCATAAATTACCTGCAGATACCTTTGGTAGACTCCAGAATTTCATTGTGTGCGTTGGAGGAACCAGCCCTCCGCCTCTTTCCAATCCCCATCTAAAGCCCCGTACACACGCAACGATTATCGGCCTACCGATCGTCCGTCTTTTGTCCAGAGTGGTGTTTTGTTGGTTGGAATGTGCCTAGACTGCACACGAATTTTCTCGCCCGACAAAATTATACTTCAGAAGTGATGTCATGTGTTGGGTTGCTTTCTTTGTGTTCTTTCTTCTCTGAGCATGCCCAGACTTTCTCATTAGATTTTTCCCTGTCGAAATCTGTACTGACTGCACGAAAATCGGCCGTGTTTTGACGGTGGACAAAAATGTTATAGCCTGCACACCAGAATTTTTTCGGCCGAAAAGTCGGAGTCGGTTGTCGGAAGCATCATACTAACAAGCCGAAAATCGGCAGATCGGTTGTCGGATGAAAAATCCCTGCCGATTTTCGACGTGTGTGTACGAGGCTTAAGCCTCCACGATTTGAAACTCTGCTCCCATCCCTACCTGTTGCCCATAAACCAAGGACACCTCATTGGTGTGTCAGTAGTAGAGAAACATGGGGGCAAGAGAAGCATTGGGGCAACCAAACCCAAGAGGACACCTCACTGGCCCGGTTGGGAAAGAGGTGCCCACATTGGTTTGAGGGTAGCAGGTAAGAATGGGAACAGCGTTCCAAGTCACAGACACAAATCATGAAATTCTAGGGGGCCACCTCACTGGGCGGGATTGGCGGAGGGGGGGAATTTCTCCTGTGGGCATCAGACAAGTCATAAAGAACCTTAAATCAGACCCCACTTCCCATTTGAGACAACAGGAAAAGAAGTATATCTCCTCTAAGGAGATACAGCCAAGAAATATCAATCAATACAAAATGAAATCTACAATTCTGACTGAAGACGGGCAAAAAGTAAAAGACGGGCAAAAAGTAAAAGACGGGCAAAAAGTAAAAGACGGGCAAAAAGTAAAAGACGGGCAAAAAGTAAAAGACGGGCAAAAAGTAAAAGACGGGCAAAAAGTAAAAGACGGGCAAAAAGTAAGAGAGGGGCAAAAAGTAGAAGAGGGGCAAAAAGTAGAAGAGGGGCAAAAAGTAGAAGAGGGGCAAAAAGTAGAAGAGGGGCAAAAAGTAGAAGAGGGGCAAAAAGTAGAAGAGGGGCAAAAAGTAGAAGAGGGGCAAAAAGTAGAAGAGGGGCAAAAAGTAGAAGAGGGGCAAAAAGTAGAAGAGGGGCAAAAAGTAGAAGAGGGGCAAAAAGTAGAAGACGGGCAAAAAGTAGAAGACGGGCAAAAAGTAGAAGACGGGCAAAAAGTAGAAGACGGGCAAAAAGTAGAAGACGGGCAAAAAGTAGAAGACGGGCAAAAAGTAGAAGACGGGCAAAAAGTAGAAGACGGGCAAAAAGTAAAAGACGGGCAAAAAGTAAAAGACGGGCAAAAAGTAAAAGACGGGCAAAAAGTAAGAGAGGGGCAAAAAGTAAGAGAGGGGCAAAAAGTAGAAGAGGGGCAAAAAGTAGAAGAGGGGCAAAAAGTAGAAGAGGGGCAAAAAGTAGAAGAGGGGCAAAAAGTAGAAGAGGGGCAAAAAGTAGAAGAGGGGCAAAAAGTAGAAGAGGGGCAAAAAGTAGAAGAGGGGCAAAAAGTAGAAGAGGGGCAAAAAGTAGAAGAGGGGCAAAAAGTAGAAGACGGGCAAAAAGTAGAAGACGGGCAAAAAGTAGAAGACGGGCAAAAAGTAGAAGACGGGCAAAAAGTAGAAGACGGGCAAAAAGTAGAAGACGGGCAAAAAGTAGAAGACGGGCAAAAAGTAAAAGACGGGCAAAAAGTAAAAGACGGGCAAAAAGTAAAAGACGGGCAAAAAGTAAAAGACGGGCAAAAAGTAGAAGACGGGCAAAAAGTAGAAGACGGGCAAAAAGTAGAAGATGGGCAAAAAGTAGAAGACGGGCAAAAAATAGAAGACGGGCAAAAAATAAAAGAAGGGCAAAAAGTAAAAGAAGGGCAAAAAGTAAAACTAGCCTCTAAGAAAAAAAAAGGAAAAGAATGTTGACCTGGTCCACCAGTTGTGACTCCCAAAGTTCTGGCAGACAAAGCTGGCCAAGAATCTTCACCATTGGAGTGTCACTGTATCGCCACTACATCACCGAGGGACACTAGTGATATCATAGGGAGTCACATAGGCCTGCGGGAGGAACACGAGCAACCAACACAACTGGAAGTACTGGATGCAGAAGATTCTTGGCCTGTGTAGCTCTGCAGGGGAGCAAAGCTGGGAGTCACTAGCAGTGATTGGACAATCGTCTAGAAAAAGCATCTCATGCCATGTGGCCCGCACACACAGTTTTGCAGCCAGAACTCCATTCTGCCACCTCCGGCTCCCAACCAGGTAGGAGAGAGAGAGATGCGAGGAAGCTATGGGGACTTTTAATGCACTCCAGAACCCTGCACTCTGTATGTAGCGCACTGCTGAACCCCACACTCTTTATCTACAGTTCCTTGAAAAAGTATTTATATCCTTTGAAATTTTACACATTTTGTCATGTTAATGTATTTTATTGGGATTTTATGTGATAGACCGACACAAAGTGGCACATAATTGTGAAGTGGAAGGAAAATGATAAATGGTTTTCAACAGTTTTTACAAATAAATATCTGAAAAGTGTGGCGTGCATTTGTATTCAGCCCCTTTACTCCGATACCCCTAACTAAAATATAGTGGAACCAATTGCCTTCAAATCAATTAGTAAATAGTGTCCACCTCTGTGTAATGTAATCTCAATATAAATACAGCTGTTCTGTGAAGCCCTCAGAGGTTAGAGAACCTTAGCAAACAAACAGCATCATGAAGGCCAAGGAACACACCACACAGGTCAGGGATAAAGTTGTAGAGAAGTTTAAAGCAGAATTAGGTTATAAAAATATATCCCAAGCTTTGTACATCTCAGGGAGCGCTGTTCAATCCATCATCCAAAAAATGGAAAGAGTATGGCACAACTGCAAACCTTCCAAGACATGGCCGTCCACCTAAACTGAAAGGCCAGGCAAGCAGAGCATTCATCAGAGAAGCAGCCAAGAGGCCCATGGTAACTCTGAAAGAGCTACAGAGATCCACAGCTCAGGTGGGAGAATCTGTCCACAGGACAACTATTAGTCCTGCACTCCACAAATCTGCCCTTTATGGAAGAGTGACAAGAAGAAAGCCATTGGTGAAAGCCATAAGAAGTCCCGTTTGCAGTTTGTGAGAAACCATGTGGAGGACACAGCAAACATGTGGAAGAAGGTGCTCTGCTCAGATGAGACCAACATTGAACTTTTTGGTCTAAACGAAAAAAACGCTATGTGTGGGAAAAAAAAACTAACACTGCACATCACCCTAAACACACCATCCCAACCGTGAAACATGGTGGTGGCAGCTTCATGTTGTGGGGATGCTTTTCTCCAGCAGGGACAGGGAAGCTGGTCAGAGTTGATGGGAAGATGGATGGAGCCAAATACAGGGAAATCTTAGAAGAAAACCTGTCAGATTCTGCAAAAGACTTAAGACTGGGACGGAGGTTCACCTCCCAGCAGGACAATGACCCGAAACATACAGCCAGAGCTACAATGTAATGGTTTAGATCAGGGATCCTCAAACTATGGTCCTCCAGCTGTTGCAGAACTACACATCCCATGAGGCATTGTAAAACTCTTTCACAGACATGACTAGGCATGATGGGAATTGTAGTTCCTGAACAACTGGAGGGCCATAGTTTGAAGACCCCTGGTTTAGATCAAAGCGGGGTTCAGCGTACTCCTGTGTGTGGTTCAAGCCCTGATGTAGCGCACTCCTGAACCCTGCACGCAGCGCACTCCTGAACTCTTCACCGTAAACGCAGCGCACTCCTGAACCCCGCGCCCTGTACGCGGCGCACTCCTGAACCCCGCGCCCTGTACGCGGCGCACTCCTGAACCCCGCGCCCTGGTACGCGGCGCACTCCTGAACCCCGCGCCCTGGTACGCGGCGCACTCCTGAACCCCGCGCCCTGGTACGCGGCGCACTCCTGAACCCCGCACCCTGTGCGCGGCGCACTCCTGAACCCCGCACCCTGTGCGCGGCGCTCTCCTGAACCCCGCACCCTGTGCGCGGCGCACTCCTGAACCCCGCACCCTGTGCGCGGCGCACTCCTGAACCCCGCACCCTGTGCGCGGCGCACTCCTGAGCCCCGCACCCTGTGCGCGGCGCACTCCTGAGCCCCACACCCTGTGCGCGGCGCACTCCTGAGCCCCGCAACCTGTACGCAGCGCACTCCTGAGCCCGGCAACCTGTACGCAGCGCAATCCTGAACCCCCCCGCACCCTGTATGCAGCGCACGGCTCGATAAACCCCAGGCATCAGGTCACCATGACAACCAGGCAAAAACCACTCCCTGGCGCCTGGGCTTTCGCCAGCCCACTCCCTGTGGGCAGGGATGGGAAATTCGTACCACCGGGTACAGATATAGGCTATGGAAGTGCTGGGGACTTGCTGGGACTTTATGTACTGCTCATGAAACAAGGGAACCTGTAATGAGAGGAATGTATTGGCTGACAATACTTCTGGAAATGCTAATTGCCTGTCTGTTGCTGTGGTCCCTAATCCAGCAGGCCATGTAGATCAGGAATAGCAGAACTAACTTGATGGCTCAAACTGCTGACGTCTCTAATTGACAACAGCCAGGTGAACAGCATTTTCAGGAGAGGTCAGCAGCACCCATACTTCCTGTACAGGAATGGTCAGTAAAAGTTTTCTTTTTTTTTTTTTTTTTTTTTTAGGTGCAATTTTAATGCATTTTGTGTTTTTGTTGTTTTGGCTGATGACAAGCTGTCATGGAGAAAAACATGTAAAAAATGCATGAATATTTGTATGATGTAATTCCATTAAAGTCTATAAAGCCAAAAAACACAATATACGGCCAATAAAAACAAAAGTCCCAGCATCTTTCCAAAAAACACAATGCAGGAACATGCATAGATGTGAACAGAACCCCAAAGGAAATAAGGTTAAATGGACCGTAGTGCGTTTCTGCAGATCTGCACAAACTAAAAAGCACATAGATGTACGTAGAGCGTCTCCGTACTCCGCACCCTGTACGGAGGGCGACCCCGTACTCCGCACCCTGTACGGAGGGCGACCCCGTACTCCGCACCCTGTACGGAGGGCGACCCCGTACTCCGCACCCTGTACGGAGGGCGACCCCGTACTCCGCACCCTGTACGGAGGGCGACCCCGTACCCTGTACGTAGGGCGACCCCGTACTCCGCACCCTGTATGGAGGGCGACCCCGTACTCCGCACCCTGTACGGAGGGCGACCCCGTACTCCGCACCCTGTACGGAGGGCGACCCCGTACTCCGCACCCTGTACGGAGGGCGACCCCGTACTCCGCACCCTGTACGGAGGGCGACCCCGTACTCCGCACCCTGTACGGAGGGCGACCCCGTACTCCGCACCCTGTACGGAGGGCGACCCCGTACTCCGCTCACTCCTGAACTCCGCACCCCGTACGTAGCTCACTCCTAAACTCCGCACCCCGTACGTAGCTCACTCCTAAACTCCGCACCCCGTACGTAGCTCACTCCTAAACTCCGCACCCCGTACGTAGCTCACTCCTAAACTCCGCACCCCGTACGTAGCTCACTCCTAAACTCCGCACCCCGTACGTAGCTCACTCCTAAACTCCGCACCCCGTACGTAGCTCACTCCTAAACTCCGCACCCCGTACGTAGCTCACTCCTGAACTCCGCACCCCGTACGTAGCTCACTCCTGAACTCCGCACCCCGTACGTAGCTCACTCCTGAACTCCGCACCCCGTACGTAGCTCACTCCTAAACTCCGCACCCCGTACGTAGCTCACTCCTAAACTCCGCACCCCGTACGTAGCTCACTCCTGAACTCCGCACCCCGTACGTAGCTCACTCCTGAACTCCGCACCCCGTACGTAGCTCACTCCTGAACTCCGCACCCCGTACGTAGCTCACTCCTGAACTCCGCACCCCGTACGTAGCTCACTCCTGAACTCCGCACCCCGTACGTAGCTCACTCCTGAACTCCGCACCCCGTACGTAGCTCACTCCTGAACTCCGCACCCCCTACGTAGCTCACTCCTGAACTCCGCACCCCCTACGTAGCTCACTCCTGAACACCGCACCCCCTACGTAGCTCACTCCTGAACACCGCACCCCCTACTTAGCTCACTCCTGAACTCCGCACCCCCTACTTCGCTCACTCCTGAACTCCGCACCCCCTACTTCGCTCACTCCTGAACTCCGCACCCCCTACTTCGCTCACTCCTGAACTCCGCACCCCCTACTTAGCTCACTCCTGAACTCCGCACCCCCTACGTAGCTCACTCCTGAACTCCGCACCCCCTACGTAGCTCACTCCTGAACTCCGCACCCCCTACGTAGCTGACTCCTGAACACCGCACCCCCTACGTAGCTGACTCCTGAACACCGCACCCCCTATGTAGCTCACTCCTGAACTCAACACCCCCTACGTAGCTCACTCCTGAACTCCGCACCCTGTACGTAGCTCACTCCTGAACTCCGCACCCCGTACGTAGCTCACTCCTGAACTCCGCACCCCGTACGTAGCTCACTCCTGAACTCCGCACCCCGTACGTAGCTCACTCCTGAACTCCGCACCCCGTACGTAGCTCACTCCTGAACTCCGCACCCCGTACGTAGCTCACTCCTAAACTCCGCACCCCGTACGTAGCTCACTCCTAAACTCCGCACCCCGTACGTAGCTCACTCCTGAACTCCGCACCCCGTACGTAGCTCACTCCTGAACTCCGCACCCCGTACGTAGCTCACTCCTGAACTCCGCACCCCGTACGTAGCTCACTCCTGAACTCCGCACCCCGTACGTAGCTCACTCCTGAACTCCGCACCCCGTACGTAGCTCACTCCTGAACTCCGCACCCCGTACGTAGCTCACTCCTGAACTCCGCACCCCCTACGTAGCTCACTCCTGAACTCCGCACCCCCTACGTAGCTCACTCCTGAACACCGCACCCCCTACGTAGCTCACTCCTGAACACCGCACCCCCTACTTAGCTCACTCCTGAACTCCGCACCCCCTACTTCGCTCACTCCTGAACTCCGCACCCCCTACTTCGCTCACTCCTGAACTCCGCACCCCCTACTTCGCTCACTCCTGAACTCCGCACCCCCTACTTAGCTCACTCCTGAACTCCGCACCCCCTACGTAGCTCACTCCTGAACTCCGCACCCCCTACGTAGCTCACTCCTGAACTCCGCACCCCCTACGTAGCTGACTCCTGAACACCGCACCCCCTACGTAGCTGACTCCTGAACACCGCACCCCCTATGTAGCTCACTCCTGAACTCAACACCCCCTACGTAGCTCACTCCTGAACTCCGCACCCTGTACGTAGCTCACTCCTGAACTCCGCACCCTGTACGTAGCTCACTCCTGAACTCCGCACCCCCTACGTAGCTCACTCCTGAACTCCACACGCTGTACGTAACGCACTCCCGTCTACCAAGTCCCCTCCTGCGTTGTCACCCTGTCACATGGGACAAGCAAGCCTTTCAACACAGTGTCATCATTAGGAAGCGAAGAAATGCCACACAGCCCTCTTTGGAGGGCATGTAGACAGGTCCACATAATGTGGATACACCCATCCCAAAATATTAAGGAAACCCACCAGTAGCCTGACATGAAGGAGCCACCACTCAGATAATGAAGACCGATTAAATATTTCTAGCCGTCTTGTGATGTCACCTCACCGGGGAGGAACACAACCGTTATTGATCGATAGAAGAGGCGGTGAATTCCCAGCTGGTCACTCCGGGAGGGGGAGCTGGGCCATTACCTGACGTCTGTCCTGAGATGAGAACTGTCTGGCAGATAAAGGCGGCTGTAATCCGGTACACAGGAGGGAGCGCCCTCTGAACTCGGCCTACAGTAATCTGATTATCTGATACATAACACCACACAAAGTACGCAGCACTGTGCACCCTGAATGACCCTCACACTGTCCTTCCAGGGGACAGACCTACCTGTACATAGGCACCATGAATGACCCCCACACTGTCCTTCCCAGAGACATACCCACCCGTCAATGAATATTCTGTGCCCTGTCCCTTGCTGTGAAGGCACACAGTCCTGAACTCATAATAAAGTGCAGGACTGAACTGCTCCTGAATTCTGTGTTTAGTTGCTTATCTCCAATTTCCTCCTAGCGTTACCCCCACCAAACTGAACAGCAATAGGAAATATCGAATTAAATGGGTTCAATATATATCTCATTCGTTTATGGCACTTTTCCACTGCAAGTACCGGCTCGGCTCCACTCGGCCATGCTTGGCTCGGTTTTTCACTGCATGGTACCGCATGGTACGGTGTTGGAACGGTTCGGTATGGTTTGCTTTTCCACTAAAGTAGTACTAAAGTAAGTGGGTGGGATAACAACGATTCTCTGACCAATCAGTGGCTAGTAGTGATAAACAGTCAAGGCTGCATGCAAAGGATTGTGGGATATGGTACCGATACGGCTCTCACTTTTCCACTGCAAGTACCGTCTCGGCTCTACTCGGCCCTGCTTGCTTTTCCACTGCATGGTACCGCATGGTACGGTGTTGGAACGGTTCGGTATGGTTTGCTTTTCCACTAAAGTAGTACTAAAGTAAGTGGGTGGGATAACAACGATTCTCTGACCAATCAGTGGCTAGTAGTGATAAACAGTCAAGGCTGCATGCAAAGGATTGTGGGATATGGTACCGATACGGCTCTCACTTTTCCACTGCAAGTACCGTCTCGGCTCTACTCGGCCCTGCTTGCTTTTCCACTGCATGGTACCGCATGGTACGGTGTTGGAACGGTTCGGTATGGTTTGCTTTTCCACTAAAGTAGTACTAAAGTAAGTGGGTGGGATAACAACGATTCTCTGACCAATCAGTGGCTAGTAGTGATAAACAGTCAAGGCTGCATGCAAAGGATTGTGGGATATGGTACCGATACGGCTCTCACTTTTCCACTGCAAGTACTGTCTCGGCTCTACTCGGCCCTGCTTGCTTTTCCACTGCATGGTACTGCATGGTACGGTGTTGGAACGGTTCGGTATGGTTTGCTTTTCCACTAAAGTAGTACTAAAGTAAGTGGGTGGGATAACAACGATTCTCTGACCGATCAGTGGCTAGTAGCGACTGCATGCAAAGGATTGTGGGGTATGGTACCTCTTGGAACCACAATCGAGGTGGTACTGTTTAGAGAGCCGTACCGTTCGGTTCCATGCAGTGGAAAAGCGCTGCCGTACCGTACCGAACCGTTCCTACATCATACCATGCGGTACCAGCAGTGGAAAAGCACAAAAGCAAGCCGAACCGTTCGGTACCATGCAGTGGGAAAGCACCTATAATAGGCTACTTAACAAGTCTGAGAAATGGGAGGCCTTCATCACACCCCAACCACCTACCTCCTACACCTCAACATCTTACTTTCTCCATCTTAACCACTTACTATCTTAACCTCAACCCCTACCTCTTACATCTCAAAAACCGACTCTTCCTCAACCACCTACCTCCTCCACCTCAACTACTACTACTACTACGACTTTCCCCACCTCAACCCTCTACAACTCAAGCCCTTACTTCCTCCACCTCAACCACCTACCTCCTCCACCTAAACCCCAACTATCCTAACCTCAACCAACTACAACTCAACCCCTTACTTCCTCCACCTGAACCACCTACCTCCTTCACCTCAACCACCTACACTTTAACAATCTACCTCCTACATCTCAACACCCTAATATCTCCACCTCAACCCCCTACCTCCTCCATCTCAACCCCCTACCTCCTCCATCTCAACCCCCTATCTCCACCTCAACTCCCTACTTCCTCCATCTCAACCACCTATCTCCACCTCAACCCCCTATCTCCACCTCCTACACCTCAACCCCCTACTTCCTCCATCTCAACCACCTATCTCCACCTCAACCCCCTATCTCCTCCATCTCAACCACCTATCTCCACCTCCTACACCTCAACCCCCTACTTCCTCCATCTCAACCACCTATCTCCACCTCCTACACCTCAACCCCCTACTTCCTCCATCTCAAACACCTATCTCCACCTCAACCCCCTACTTCCTCCATCTCAACCACCTATCTCCACCTCCTACACCTCAACCCCCTACTTCCTCCATCTCAACCACCTATCTCCACCTCCTACACCTCAACCCCCTACTTCCTCCATCTCAACCCCCTATCTCCACCTCCTACACCTCAACCCCCTACTTCCTCCATCTCAACCACCTATCTCCACCTCCTACACCTCAACCCCCTACTTCCTCCATCTCAACCACCTATCTCCACCTCCTACACCTCAACCACCTATCTCCACCTCAACCCCCTACTTCCTCCACCTCAACCACCTATCTCCACCTCAACCACCTATCTCCACCTCCTACACCTCAACCCCCTACTTCCTCCATCTCAACCACCTATCTCCACCTCAACCCCCTACTTCCTCCACCTCAACCCCCTACTTCCTCCATCTCAACCACCTATCTCCTCCATCTCAACCCCCTATCTCCACCTCCTACACCTCAACCCCCTACTTCCTCCATCTCAATCACCTATCTCCACCTCCTACACCTCAACCCCCTACTTCCTCCATCTCAACCACCTATCTCCACCTCAACCCCCTATCTCCTCCATCTCAACCACCTATCTCCACCTCCTACACCTCAACCCCCTACTTCCTCCATCTCAACCACCTATCTCCACCTCAACCCCCTATCTCCACCTCCTACACCTCAACCCCCTACTTCCTCCATCTCAAACACCTATCTCCACCTCAACCCCCTACTTCCTCCATCTCAACCACCTATCTCCACCTCCTACACCTCAACCCCCTTCTTCCTCCATCTCAACCACCTATCTCCACCTCAACCCCCTATCTCCACCTCCTACACCTCAACCCCCTACTTCCTCCATCTCAACCACCTATCTCCACCTCAACCCCCTACTTCCTCCATCTCAACCACCTATCTCCACCTCCTACACCTCAACCCCCTACTTCCTCCATCTCAACCACCTATCTCCACCTCCTACACCTCAACCCCCTACTTCCTCCATCTCAACCACCTATCTCCACCTCCTACACCTCAACCACCTATCTCCACCTCAACCCCCTACTTCCTCCACCTCAACCACCTATCTCCACCTCCTACACCTCAACCCCCTACTTCCTCCATCTCAACCACCTATCTCCACCTCAACCCCCTACTTCCTCCACCTCAACCCCCTACTTCCTCCATCTCAACCCCCTATCTCCACCTCCTACACCTCAACCCCCTACTTCCTCCATCTCAATCACCTATCTCCACCTCAACCCCCTACTTCCTCCACCTCAACCCCCTACTTCCTCCATCTCAACCCCCTATCTCCACCTCCTACACCTCAACCCCCTACTTCCTCCATCTCAACCACCTATCTCCACCTCCTACACCTCAACCCCCTACTTCCTCCATCTCAACCACCTATCTCCACCTCCTACACCTCAACCCCCTACTTCCTCCATCTCAACCCCCTATCTCCACCTCCTACACCTCAACCCCCTACTTCCTCCATCTCAACCCCCTATCTCCACCTCCTACACCTCAACCCCCTACTTCCTCCATCTCAACCACCTATCTCCACCTCCTACACCTCAACCCCCTACTTCCTCCATCTCAACCCCCTATCTCCACCTCCTACACCTCAACCCCCTACTTCCTCCATCTCAACCACCTATCTCCACCTCCTACACCTCAACCCCCTACTTCCTCCATCTCAACCACCTATCTCCACCTCCTACACCTCAACCACCTACTTCCTCCATCTCAACCACCTATCTCCACCTCCTACACCTCAACCACCTACTTCCTCCACCTCAACCACCTATCTCCACCTCAACCACCTATCTCCACCTCCTACACCTCAACCCCCTACTTCCTCCATCTCAACCACCTATCTCCACCTCAACCCCCTACTTCCTCCACCTCAACCCCCTACTTCCTCCATCTCAACCCCCTATCTCCACCTCCTACACCTCAACCCCCTACTTCCTCCATCTCAACCACCTATCTCCACCTCCTACACCTCAACCCCCTACTTCCTCCATCTCAACCACCTATCTCCACCTCCTACACCTCAACCCCCTACTTCCTCCATCTCAACCACCTATCTCCACCTCCTACACCTCAACCCCCTACTTCCTCCATCTCAACCCCCTATCTCCACCTCCTACACCTCAACCCCCTACTTCCTCCATCTCAACCACCTATCTCCACCTCCTACACCTCAACCCCCTACTTCCTCCATCTCAACCCCCTATCTCCACCTCCTACACCTCAACCCCCTACTTCCTCCATCTCAACCACCTATCTCCACCTCCTACACCTCAACCCCCTACTTCCTCCATCTCAACCACCTATCTCCACCTCCTACACCTCAACCACCTACTTCCTCCATCTCAACCACCTATCTCCACCTCCTACACCTCAACCACCTACTTCCTCCACCTCAACCACCTATCTCCACCTCAACCACCTATCTCCACCTCCTACACCTCAACCCCCTACTTCCTCCATCTCAACCCCCTATCTCCACCTCCTACACCTCAACCCCCTACTTCCTCCATCTCAACCACCTATCTCCACCTCAACCCCCTACTTCCTCCATCTCAACCACCTATCTCCACCTCCTACACCTCAACCACCTACTTCCTCCATCTCAACCACCTATCTCCACCTCCTACACCTCAACCCCCTACTTCCTCCATCTCAACCACCTATCTCCACCTCAACCCCCTACTTCCTCCACCTCAACCCCCTATCTCCACCTCCTACACCTCAACCCCCTACTTCCTCCATCTCAATCACCTATCTCCACCTCAACCCCCTACTTCCTCCATCTCAATCACCTATCTCCACCTCAGCCCCCTACTTCCTCCATCTCAACCACCTATCTCCACCTCAACCCCCTACCTCCTACACTTCAACCCCCTATCTCCACCTCAACCACCAACCTCCTACACTTCAACCACCCATCCCCACCTCAACCCCCTATTTCCTCCATCTCAACAACCTACACCACCACCTATCTATCTCCACCTCAACCACCTAACCATCCACTCAACCCACCTCTTACTATTCAACCACCCACTTCCTCCACTCAACCACCCACAACTAATTTCCCAACCCCCTACACTTCATCCTCCCCACCACTCAACAATCCCTCACTACCACCACCTACCTCCTGGTAACAAACCACTCCACCAAAAAGAACTCTAGAAATTCCTCATTTAGGCCATCCAGTGAACACAGCTACAACAACAACAAGTGCCGGCACTATGGAAAGCACCTCCTCTAGGTAAGTGGCCGGGATAGATGGAGGACCTCACCTCCTCCTCCTCCGTACAAAACAAACAGATTCATCCAATCACATTCCAATACATGAGCTCTGATTGGATGAGAGTTACTTTCTCACAAGATTACCAGAACATGAACATGGCAAAGGTAGGTGACCTCAGAGGAGGGGAGGAGGGGGTGATAGGAAACTCTCATCTCACTTCTCCCTGCCACAGGGCCATAACTTCTTCCCACCTACCTCCTCTGTCCTCCACATCACTGTCACAGCTGGAGGCAGGGAGGTGAGAACGGGAAGACAGGTAAGTGTGCAGAAAAATGTAGGAAGGTGGATATGGTAGAGAGATTTGGGGTGGGTGGGGCTCTGCAGTCAGACAGATAGGTAGGTGGGTGGGTGGGGGAGAGGGCTCTGCTGCCAGGTAGGTGGGGGCCATGCACCAACTTAGGTAGGTTGGGGAGGGGGCTCTGCTGCCAGGTAGGTAAATTGGTGGAGGGGACTATGCAGCAACATAGGTAGGTTGGGGAGAGGGTTCTGTTGCCAGATAGGTAGGTTGGGGGAGGTGATTTTGCAGCAAGGTGGGGTGGGGCTCTGCAGGTAGGTAGGTGGGTGGGAAAGGAAACTCTGCAGCCAGGTAGGTAGGTGGGGTTGGGGGCTCTGCAGCCAGGTGGGTGGGTGGGGGAGGAGTTTCTGCGGGTAGGTGGGGAACGGGCTCTGCAGGTAGGTAGGTGGGTGGAGAATATCTATAGATGAGAAAGCGGCGGTCCGGTAGGTGTCATTAGAGGTCGGTACTCACACAGCCGGTAGGTAATCCTCCTCCTCCTCCCTGGACCGCTCTGTGTCGGTGGATCCCGGAAGTGCAGCAGTTCCCAGCCCCGCCCCCTCAATTCAACCACCCACCCACTAGGCCAGAATTGACTCTCTACACACGTGATTATTGCAGAGCTCCTGGGCGGCCATATTTGGTGTGGGCATACAGCCCTGACATGCGGAGAGCGTCCATTAGAGGGCGCACACCGTGTGATCACCTCCCACTCACTGTGTGTGAAGGGGCCCCATCCCCCCCCCCCCCCCAGTGCCTGGCCTAGGATACCCCTATAGGGCCCTATTCCTACCCAGTGTCTGGCCTAGGATACCCCTATAGGGCCCCATTCCTCCCCAGTGCCTGGCCTAGGATACCCCTATAGGGCCCCATTCTTCCCCAGTGCCTGGCCTAGGATACCCCTATAGGGCCCCATTCCTCCCCAGTGCCTGGCCTAGGATACCCCTATAGGGCCCCATTCCCCCCCAGTGCCTGGCCTAGGATACCCCTATAGGGCCCCATTCCTACCCAGTGCCTGGCCTAGGATACCCCTATAGGGCCCCATTCCTCCCCAGTGCCTGGCCTAGGATACCCCTATAGGGCCCCATTACCCAGTACCTGGCTTAGGATACCCCTATAGGGCCCCATTACCCAGTGCCTGGCTTAGGATACCCCTATAGGGCCCCATTACCCAGTGCCTGGCCTAGGATACCCCTATAGGGCCCCATTACCCAATGCCTGGCCTAGGATACCCCTATAGGGCCCCATTCCTCCCCAGTGCCTGGCCTAGGATACCCCTGTAGGACCCCATTCCTCCCCAGTGCCTGGCCTAGGATACCCCTATAGGGCCCCATTCCTCCCCAGTGCCTGGCCTAGGATACCCCTATAGGGCCCCATTCCTCCCCAGTGCCTGGCCTAGGATACCCCTATAGGGCCCCATTCCTCCCCAGTGCCTGGCCTAGGATATCCCTATAGAGGGCCCCATTCCCCCCCAGTGCCTGGCCTAGGATACCCCTATAGGGCCCCATTCCTACCCAGTGCCTGGCCTAGGATACCCCTGTAGGACCCCATTCCTCCCCAGTGCCTGGCCTAGGATACCCCTATAGGGCCCCATTACCCAGTACCTGGCTTAGGATACCCCTATAGGGCCCCATTACCCAGTGCCTGGCTTAGGATACCCCTATAGGGCCCCATTACCCAGTGCCTGGCCTAGGATACCCCTATAGGGCCCCATTACCCAATGCCTGGCCTAGGATACCCCTATAGGGCCCCATTCCTCCCCAGTGCCTGGCCTAGGATATCCCTATAGAGGGCCCCATTCCCCCCCCAGTGCCTGGCCTAGGATACCCCTATAGGGCCCCATTCCTCCCCAGTGCCTGGCCTAGGATACCCCTGTAGGACCCCATTCCTCCCCAGTGCCTGGCCTAGGATACCCCTATAGGGCCCCATTACCCAGTACCTGGCTTAGGATACCCCTATAGGGCCCCATTCCTCCCCAGTGCCTGGCCTAGGATACACCTATAGGGCCCCATTACCCAGTGCCTGGCTTAGCATACCCCTATAGGGCCCCATTACCCAGTGCCTGGCTTAGGATACCCCTATAGGGCCCCATTACCCAGTGCCTGGCCTAGGATACCCCTATAGGGCCCCATTACCCAGTGCCTGGCTTAGGATACCCCTATAGGGCCCCATTCCTCCCCAGTGCCTGGCCTAGGATACCCCTATAGGGCCCCATTCCTACCCAGTGTCTGGCCTAGGATACCCCTATAGGGCCCCATTACCCAGTGCCTGGCCTAGGATACCCCTATAGGGCCCCATTACCCAGTGCCTGGCCTAGGATACCCCTATAGGGCCCCATTACCCAGTGCCTGGCTTAGGATACCCCTATAGGGCCCCATTCCTCCCCAGTGCCTGGCCTAGGATACCCCTATAGGGCCCCATTCCTACCCAGTGTCTGGCCTAGGATACCCCTATAGGGCCCCATTACCCAGTGCCTGGCCTAGGATACCCCTATAGGGCCCCATTACCCAGTGCCTGGCCTAGGATACCCCTATAGGGCCCCGTTACCCAGTACCTGGCTTAGGATACCCCTATAGGGCCACATTCCTACCCAGTGCCTGTCCTAGGATACACCTATAGGGCCCCATTACCCAGTGCCTGGCTTAGGATACCCCTATAGGGCCCCATTCCTCCCCAGTGCCTGGCCTAGGATACCCCTATAGGGCCCCATTCCTCCCCAGTGCCTGGCTTAGGATACCCCTGTAGGGCCCCATTCCTCCCCAGTGCCTGGCCTAGGATACCCCTATAGGGCCCCATTCCTCCCCAGTGCCTGGCCCCTGGGCCCCTCATACAGTTTAGGGCCCCATTCCTGCCTGGTGTCCTAGTAGTGACATATCTGGGTGTTTCTTGGCTCCTTATGCATGGTGCTCTCATTTCTCTCCTGATATAAATCCGGCTCGGCTGGTGAGAGGTGAGGAATGGAGGACATTCCGGGATCACATTGCATGCCAGATCCCACTTCAGCTCTTTGGCACCGTTTCTGCCTCCCTGGAGGGCGGCCCGGATTATTCTAGCTGGAGGGACACGGATAGATTGGAATAAAGAGAACCTGTCACAGGGGGACTGATACAGGAATGCACGTGTGTCCCCTTCCTTCTGCTGTCCGGGTCCCCCCTGTGTCCCACTTGCTGCAGGCACACTAAGGATGTCATTTACTGGCCCCCTTCCTTTCCTAAATGAACACAGTGTGTGATTGGCTCCAATCACTCCTGTGTCTATTCATCACCAAAGCATAGTAAACTGTTTACTATGCTTCAGTTTGTGAATGAGCAGGGAGCCTCAGAGGGCTTCCTATTCATTCATCTGTGCAGCGGAGGGACTGATAAATCTACTTGTATGTTCTCAGTTACTTTCGGCTGTCAGGTAGGCTGTATGGGGCCCCATGGTTGGGGGGGGGGGGGCTGTCAGGTAGGCTGTATGGGGCCCCATGGTTGGGGGGGGGGCTGTCAGGTAGGCTGTATGGGGCCCCATGGTTGGGGGGGGCTGTCAGGTAGGCTGTATGGGGCCCCATGGTTTCTAACAGCAGCCCTGATGGTCACTTTATAATGCAGGTGCTATTCCGATGCAAGGGTTGGCTAGGCCTTGGTGAAGGGTTAGAGCCCCTGTCTGGTTTTATTTGCTCTCCATGACATCTATGGGAGAGATTTCTCCTCACCAATAACATTTCACCAGACAGGAAGTCAGGGAAGATCTGCAGTAAACACCTGACAGGGGCTCTCCCTTCCTGTCTGTGTCATGGTGGGAGAGTTTCCCATTTCCTGTCTGGTAACACCATTGGCTCAGGGAATCCGTCTAACAGATGGAGATAAAATCCTGACTGGGGGTCTAACCCTGAAAGTAGTCTGTTAAGCTCAGGTAAAAAGACATCCTTGGAGTTGTAGTCCCTCTAGAGGGCAGTGACGGGATATGCTGGGAGCTATAGTCCCTCTAGGAGCAGTGACAGGACATGCTATGAATTATAGTCCCTTTAGGGAACAGTGACAGGATATGCTAGGAATTATAGTCCATCTAGGGAGAAGTGACAGAACATGGTAGGAGTTGTAGTCCCTCTAGGAGCAGTGACAGGACATGCTAGAAGTTATAGTCCCTCTAGGAGCAGTGACAGGATATGCTGGGAGTTGTAGTCCCTCTAGGAGCAGTGACAGGATATGCTAGGAATTATAGTCCCTCTAGGGAACAGTGACAGGATATGCTAGGAGTTATAGTCCCTCTAGGAGCAGTGACAGGATATGCTAGGAATTATAGTCCCTCTAGGGAACAGTGACAGGATATGCTAGGAGTTATAGTCCCTCTAGGAGCAGTGACAGGATATGCTAGGAACTATGGTCCCTCTAGGGAGCAGTGGCAGGATATGCTAGGAATTATAGTCCATCTAGGGAGAAGTGACAGGACATGCTAGGAGTTGTAGTCCCTCTAGGAGCAGTGAAAGGACATACTATGAGTTATAGTCCCTCTAGGAGCAGTGACAGGATATGCTAGGAGTTATAGTCCCTCTAGGAGCAGTGACAGGATATGCTAGGAGTTATAGTCCCTCTAGGAGCAGTGGCAGGATATGCTAGGAGTTATAGTCCTTCTAGGAGCAGTGACAGGACATGCGAGGAGTTATAGTCCCTCTAGGAGCAGTGGCAGGACATGCTAGGAGTTATAGTCCCTCTAGGAGCAGTGACAGGACATGCTAGGAGTTATAGTCCCTCTAGGAGCAGTGACAGGATATGCTAGGAGTTATAGTCCCTCTAGGAGCAGTGGCAGGATATGCTAGGAGTTATAGTCCTTCTAGGAGCAGTGGCAGGATATGCTAGGAGTTATAGTCCTTCTAGGAGCAGTGACAGGACATGCGAGGAGTTATAGTCCCTCTAGGAGCAGTGGCAGGATATGCTAGGAGTTGTAGTCCTTCTAGGAGCAGTGACAGGACATGCGAGGAGTTATAGTCCATCTAGGGAGCAGTGACAGGACATACTAGGAGTTATAGTCCCTCTAGGAGCAGTGACAGGACATGCTATGAATTATAGTCCCTCTAGGGAACAGTGACAGGACATACTAGGAGTTATAGTCCCTCTAGGAGCAGTGACAGGACATGCTAGGAAGTATAGTCCCTCTAGGAGCAGTGACAGGACATGCTAGGAGTTATAGTCCCTCTAGGAGCAGTGACAGGACATACTAGGAGTTATAATCCCTCTAGGGGGCATTGACAGTTATAGTCCCTCTAGGAGCAGTGACAGGATATGCCAAGAGTTATAGTCCCTCTAGGGAACAGTGACAGGACATACTAGGAGTTATAGTCCCTCTAGGAGCAGTGACAGGACATGCTAGGAAGTATAGTCCCTCTAGGAGCAGTGACAGGACATGCTAGGAGTTATAGTCCCTCTAGGAGCAGTGACAGGACATACTAGGAGTTATAGTCCCTCTAGGAGCAGTGACAGGACATGCTAGGAAGTATAGTCCCTCTAGGAGCAGTGACAGGACATGCTAGGAGTTATAGTCCCTCTAGGAGCAGTGACAGGACATACTAGGAGTTATAATCCCTCTAGGGGGCATTGACAGTTATAGTCCCTCTAGGAGCAGTGACAGGATATGCTAGGAATTATAGTCCCTCTAGGGAACAGTGACAGGACATACTAGGAGTTGTAGTCCCTCTAGGAGCAGTGACAGGACATGCTAGAAGTTATAGTCCCTCTAGGAGCAGTGACAGGATATGCTAGGAGTTATAGTCCCTATAGGAGCAGTGACAGGACATGCTAGGAAGTATAGTCCCTCTAGGAGCAGTGACAGGACATGCTAGGAGTTATAGTCCCTCTAGGAGCAGTGACAGGACATACTAGGAGTTTTAATCCCTCTAGGGGGCATTGACAGTTATAGTCCCTCTAGGAGCAGTTATAGTCCCTCTAGGAGCAGTGACAGGATATGCTAGGAGTTATAGTCCCTCTAGGAGCAGTGACAGGACATGCTAGGAAGTATAGTCCCTCTAGGAGCAGTGACAGGACATGCTAGGAGTTATAGTCCCTCTAGGAGCAGTGACAGGACATACTAGGAGTTATAGTCCCTCTAGGGGGCATTGACAGTTATAATCCCTCTAGGAGCAGTGACAGGACATACTAGCAGTTATAGTCCCTCTAGGAGCACTAACAGGACACACTAGGAGTTATAGTCCCTCTAGGAGCAGTGACAGGAAATGCTAGGAGTTAGAGTCCCTCTAGGAGCAGTGACAGGGCATGCTAGGAGTTATAATCCCTCTAGGAACAGTGACAGGATATGCTAGGAGTTGTAGTCCCTCTAGGAGCAGTGACAGGATATGCTAGGAATTATAGTCCATCTAGGGAGCAGTGACAGGATATGCTAGGAGTTGTAGTCCCTCTAGGAGCAGTGACAGGACATGCTAGAAGTTATAGTCCCTCTAGGAGCAGTGACAGGACATGCTAGAAGTTATAGTCCCTCTAGGAGCAGTGACAGGACATACTAGGAGTTGTAGTCCCTCTAGGAGCAGTAGCAGGACATACTAGAAGTTATTGTCCCTCTAGGAGCAGTGACAGGATATGCTAGGAATTATAGTCCCTCTAGGGAGCAGTGACAGGATATGCTAGGAATTATAGTCCCTCTAGGAAGCAGTGACAGGACATGCTAGGAGTTGTAGTCCCTCTAGGAGCAATGAAAGGACATACTAGGAGTTATAGTCCCTCTAGGAGCAGTGACAGGATATGCTAGGAATTATAGTATATCTAGGGAGCAGTGGCAGGATATGCTAGGAGTTGTAGTCCCTTTAGGAGCAGTGACAGGAGGTGCTGGGAGTTGTAGTCCCTCTAGGGGGCAGTGACAGGATATGTTAAGAGTTATATTTCCTAAAGAGGGCAGTGACTGGAGGTGCTGGAAGTTGTAGTTCCTCTAGGGGGAAGTGACAGGATATGCTGGGAGTTGTAGTCTCTCTAGGGGGCAGTGGCAAGATATGCTAAAAGTTTCAGTCCCTCTAGGGGGCAGTGACAGGATATGTTAGGAGTTGTAGTCCCTCTAGGAAGCAATAAAAGGATATGTTGGGAGTTGTAGTCCCTCTAGGAGGCAGTGACAGGAGGTGCTGGGAGTTGTAGTCCCTCTATGGCGCAGTAACTGGATATGTTGGGAGTTGTAGTCCCTTTAGGGATCAGTGACAGGAGGTGCTGGGAATTGTAGTCCCTCTAGAGGGCAGTGACTGGAGGTGCTGGGAGTTGTGGTCCCTCTGGTGGGCAGTGATAGAATTTAATGGGAGTTGTAGTCCCTCTAGGGAGCAGTGACAGGATATGCTGGGAATTGTAGTCCCTCTAGGGAGCAGTGAAAGGCTATGCTGGGAGTTATAGTCCCTCTAGGAGCAGTGACAGGACATGCTATGAATTATAGTCCCTTTAGGGAACAGTGACAGGATATGCTAGGAATTATAGTCCATCTAGGGAGAAGTGACAGAACATGGTAGGAGTTGTAGTCCCTCTAGGAGCAGTGACAGGACATGCTAGAAGTTATAGTCCCTCTAGGAGCAGTGACAGGATATGCTGGGAGTTGTAGTCCCTCTAGGAGCAGTGACAGGATATGCTAGGAATTATAGTCCCTCTAGGGAACAGTGACAGGATATGCTAGGAGTTATAGTCCCTCTAGGAGCAGTGACAGGATATGCTAGGAACTATGGTCCCTCTAGGGAGCAGTGGCAGGATATGCTAGGAATTATAGTCCATCTAGGGAGAAGTGACAGGACATGCTAGGAGTTGTAGTCCCTCTAGGAGCAGTGAAAGGACATACTATGAGTTATAGTCCCTCTAGGAGCAGTGACAGGATATGCTAGGAGTTATAGTCCCTCTAGGAGCAGTGACAGGATATGCTAGGAGTTATAGTCCCTCTAGGAGCAGTGGCAGGATATGCTAGGAGTTATAGTCCTTCTAGGAGCAGTGACAGGACATGCGAGGAGTTATAGTCCCTCTAGGAGCAGTGGCAGGACATGCTAGGAGTTATAGTCCCTCTAGGAGCAGTGACAGGACATGCTAGGAGTTATAGTCCCTCTAGGAGCAGTGACAGGATATGCTAGGAGTTATAGTCCCTCTAGGAGCAGTGGCAGGATATGCTAGGAGTTATAGTCCTTCTAGGAGCAGTGGCAGGATATGCTAGGAGTTATAGTCCTTCTAGGAGCAGTGACAGGACATGCGAGGAGTTATAGTCCCTCTAGGAGCAGTGGCAGGATATGCTAGGAGTTGTAGTCCTTCTAGGAGCAGTGACAGGACATGCGAGGAGTTATAGTCCATCTAGGGAGCAGTGACAGGACATACTAGGAGTTATAGTCCCTCTAGGAGCAGTGACAGGACATGCTATGAATTATAGTCCCTCTAGGGAACAGTGACAGGACATACTAGGAGTTATAGTCCCTCTAGGAGCAGTGACAGGACATGCTAGGAAGTATAGTCCCTCTAGGAGCAGTGACAGGACATGCTAGGAGTTATAGTCCCTCTAGGAGCAGTGACAGGACATACTAGGAGTTATAATCCCTCTAGGGGGCATTGACAGTTATAGTCCCTCTAGGAGCAGTGACAGGATATGCCAAGAGTTATAGTCCCTCTAGGGAACAGTGACAGGACATACTAGGAGTTATAGTCCCTCTAGGAGCAGTGACAGGACATGCTAGGAAGTATAGTCCCTCTAGGAGCAGTGACAGGACATGCTAGGAGTTATAGTCCCTCTAGGAGCAGTGACAGGACATACTAGGAGTTATAGTCCCTCTAGGAGCAGTGACAGGACATGCTAGGAGTTATAGTCCCTCTAGGAGCAGTGACAGGACATACTAGGAGTTATAATCCCTCTAGGGGGCATTGACAGTTATAGTCCCTCTAGGAGCAGTGACAGGATATGCTAGGAATTATAGTCCCTCTAGGGAACAGTGACAGGACATACTAGGAGTTGTAGTCCCTCTAGGAGCAGTGACAGGACATGCTAGAAGTTATAGTCCCTCTAGGAGCAGTGACAGGATATGCTAGGAGTTATAGTCCCTCTAGGAGCAGTGACAGGACATGCTAGGAAGTATAGTCCCTCTAGGAGCAGTGACAGGACATGCTAGGAGTTATAGTCCCTCTAGGAGCAGTGACAGGACATACTAGGAGTTTTAATCCCTCTAGGGGGCATTGACAGTTATAGTCCCTCTAGGAGCAGTTATAGTCCCTCTAGGAGCAGTGACAGGATATGCTAGGAGTTATAGTCCCTCTAGGAGCAGTGACAGGACATGCTAGGAAGTATAGTCCCTCTAGGAGCAGTGACAGGACATGCTAGGAGTTATAGTCCCTCTAGGAGCAGTGACAGGACATACTAGGAGTTATAGTCCCTCTAGGGGGCATTGACAGTTATAGTCCCTCTAGGAGCAGTTATAATCCCTCTAGGAGCAGTGACAGGACATACTAGCAGTTATAGTCCCTCTAGGAGCACTAACAGGACACACTAGGAGTTATAGTCCCTCTAGGAGCAGTGACAGGAAATGCTAGGAGTTAGAGTCCCTCTAGGAGCAGTGACAGGGCATGCTAGGAGTTATAATCCCTCTAGGAACAGTGACAGGATATGCTAGGAGTTGAAGTCCCTCTAGGAGCAGTGACAGGATATGCTAGGAATTATAGTCCATCTAGGGAGCAGTGACAGGATATGCTAGGAGTTGTAGTCCCTCTAGGAGCAGTGACAGGACATGCTAGAAGTTATAGTCCCTCTAGGAGCAGTGACAGGACATGCTAGAAGTTATAGTCCCTCTAGGAGCAGTGACAGGACATACTAGGAGTTGTAGTCCCTCTAGGAGCAGTAGCAGGACATACTAGAAGTTATTGTCCCTCTAGGAGCAGTGACAGGATATGCTAGGAATTATAGTCCCTCTAGGGAGCAGTGACAGGATATGCTAGGAATTATAGTCCCTCTAGGAAGCAGTGACAGGACATGCTAGGAGTTGTAGTCCCTCTAGGAGCAATGAAAGGACATACTAGGAGTTATAGTCCCTCTAGGAGCAGTGACAGGATATGCTAGGAATTATAGTATATCTAGGGAGCAGTGGCAGGATATGCTAGGAGTTGTAGTCCCTTTAGGAGCAGTGACAGGAGGTGCTGGGAGTTGTAGTCCCTCTAGGGGGCAGTGACAGGATATGTTAAGAGTTATATTTCCTAAAGAGGGCAGTGACTGGAGGTGCTGGAAGTTGTAGTTCCTCTAGGGGGAAGTGACAGGATATGCTGGGAGTTGTAGTCTCTCTAGGGGGCAGTGGCAAGATATGCTAAAAGTTTCAGTCCCTCTAGGGGGCAGTGACAGGATATGTTAGGAGTTGTAGTCCCTCTAGGAAGCAATAAAAGGATATGTTGGGAGTTGTAGTCCCTCTAGGAGGCAGTGACAGGAGGTGCTGGGAGTTGTAGTCCCTCTATGGCGCAGTAACTGGATATGTTGGGAGTTGTAGTCCCTTTAGGGATCAGTGACAGGAGGTGCTGGGAATTGTAGTCCCTCTAGAGGGCAGTGACTGGAGGTGCTGGGAGTTGTGGTCCCTCTGGTGGGCAGTGATAGAATTTATTGAGAGTTGTAGTCCCTCTAGGGAGCAGTGACAGGATATGCTGGGAATTGTAGTCCCTCTAGGGAGCAGTGAAAGGCTATGCTGGGAGTTATAGTCCCTCTAGGGAGCAGTGACAGGGTATGCTGGGAGTTGTAGTCCCTCTAGGGAGCAGTGACAGGATATGCTGGGAGTTGTAGTCCCTCTAGGGAGCAGTGACAGGTTATGCTGGGAGTTGTAGTCCCTCTAGGGAGCAGTGACAGGATATGCTGGGAGTTGTAGTCCCTCTAGGGAGCAGTGACAGGCTATGCTGGGAGTTGTAGTCCCTCTAGGAGCAATGAAAGGACATACTAGGAGTTATAGTCCCTCTAGGAGCAGTGACAGGATATGCTAGGAATTATAGTATATCTAGGGAGCAGTGGCAGGATATGCTAGGAGTTGTAGTCCCTTTAGGAGCAGTGACAGGAGGTGCTGGGAGTTGTAGTCCCTCTAGGGGGCAGTGACAGGATATGTTAAGAGTTATATTTCCTAAAGAGGGCAGTGACTGGAGGTGCTGGAAGTTGTAGTTCCTCTAGGGGGAAGTGACAGGATATGCTGGGAGTTGTAGTCTCTCTAGGGGGCAGTGGCAAGATATGCTAAAAGTTTCAGTCCCTCTAGGGGGCAGTGACAGGATATGTTAGGAGTTGTAGTCCCTCTAGGAAGCAATAAAAGGATATGTTGGGAGTTGTAGTCCCTCTAGGAGGCAGTGACAGGAGGTGCTGGGAGTTGTAGTCCCTCTATGGCGCAGTAACTGGATATGTTGGGAGTTGTAGTCCCTTTAGGGATCAGTGACAGGAGGTGCTGGGAATTGTAGTCCCTCTAGAGGGCAGTGACTGGAGGTGCTGGGAGTTGTGGTCCCTCTGGTGGGCAGTGATAGAATTTATTGGGAGTTGTAGTCCCTCTAGGGAGCAGTGACAGGATATGCTGGGAATTGTAGTCCCTCTAGGGAGCAGTGAAAGGCTATGCTGGGAGTTATAGTCCCTCTAGGGAGCAGTGACAGGGTATGCTGGGAGTTGTAGTCCCTCTAGGGAGCAGTGACAGGATATGCTGGGAGTTGTAGTCCCTCTAGGGAGCAGTGACAGGTTATGCTGGGAGTTGTAGTCCCTCTAGGGAGCAGTGACAGGATATGCTGGGAGTTGTAGTCCCTCTAGGGAGCAGTGACAGGCTATGCTGGGAGTTATAGTCCCTCTAGGAGCAGTGGCAGGATATGCTAGGAGTTATAGTCCTTCTAGGAGCAGTGGCAGGATATGCTAGGAGTTATAGTCCTTCTAGGAGCAGTGACAGGACATGCGAGGAGTTATAGTCCCTCTAGGAGCAGTGGCAGGATATGCTAGGAGTTGTAGTCCTTCTAGGAGCAGTGACAGGACATGCGAGGAGTTATAGTCCATCTAGGGAGCAGTGACAGGACATACTAGGAGTTATAGTCCCTCTAGGAGCAGTGACAGGACATGCTATGAATTATAGTCCCTCTAGGGAACAGTGACAGGACATACTAGGAGTTATAGTCCCTCTAGGAGCAGTGACAGGACATGCTAGGAGTTATAGTCCCTCTAGGAGCAGTGACAGGACATGCTAGGAGTTATAGTCCCTCTAGGAGCAGTGACAGGACATGCTAGGAGTTATAGTCCCTCTAGGAGCAGTGACAGGACATACTAGGAGTTATAATCCCTCTAGGGGGCATTGACAGTTATAGTCCCTCTAGGAGCAGTGACAGGACATGCTAGGAGTTATAGTCCCTCTAGGAGCAGTGACAGGACATACTAGGAGTTATAATCCCTCTAGGGGGCATTGACAGTTATAGTCCCTCTAGGAGCAGTGACAGGATATGCTAGGAATTATAGTCCCTCTAGGGAACAGTGACAGGACATACTAGGAGTTGTAGTCCCTCTAGGAGCAGTGACAGGACATGCTAGAAGTTATAGTCCCTCTAGGAGCAGTGACAGGATATGCTAGGAGTTATAGTCCCTCTAGGAGCAGTGACAGGACATGCTAGGAGTTATAGTCCCTCTAGGAGCAGTGACAGGACATGCTAGGAGTTATAGTCCCTCTAGGAGCAGTGACAGGACATACTAGGAGTTTTAATCCCTCTAGGGGGCATTGACAGTTATAGTCCCTCTAGGAGCAGTTATAGTCCCTCTAGGAGCAGTGACAGGACATACTAGGAGTTATAGTCCCTCTAGGGGGCATTGACAGTTATAGTCCCTCTAGGAGCAGTTATAATCCCTCTAGGAGCAGTGACAGGACATACTAGCAGTTATAGTCCCTCTAGGAGCACTAACAGGACACACTAGGAGTTATAGTCCCTCTAGGAGCAGTGACAGGAAATGCTAGGAGTTAGAGTCCCTCTAGGAGCAGTGACAGGGCATGCTAGGAGTTATAATCCCTCTAGGAACAGTGACAGGATATGCTAGGAGTTGTAGTCCCTCTAGGAGCAGTGACAGGATATGCTAGGAATTATAGTCCATCTAGGGAGCAGTGACAGGATATGCTAGGAGTTGTAGTCCCTCTAGGAGCAGTGACAGGACATCCTAGAAGTTATAGTCCCTCTAGGAGCAGTGACAGGACATGCTAGAAGTTATAGTCCCTCTAGGAGCAGTGACAGGACATACTAGGAGTTGTAGTCCCTCTAGGAGCAGTAGCAGGACATACTAGAAGTTATTGTCCCTCTAGGAGCAGTGACAGGATATGCTAGGAATTATAGTCCCTCTAGGGAGCAGTGACAGGATATGCTAGGAGTTGTAGTCCCTCTAGGAGCAATGAAAGGACATACTAGGAGTTATAGTCCCTCTAGGAGCAGTGACAGGATATGCTAGGAATTATAGTATATCTAGGGAGCAGTGGCAGGATATGCTAGGAGTTGTAGTCCCTTTAGGAGCAGTGACAGGAGGTGCTGGGAGTTGTAGTCCCTCTAGGGGGCAGTGACAGGATATGTTAAGAGTTATATTTCCTAAAGAGGGCAGTGACTGGAGGTGCTGGAAGTTGTAGTTCCTCTAGGGGGAAGTGACAGGATATGCTGGGAGTTGTAGTCTCTCTAGGGGGCAGTGGCAAGATATGCTAAAAGTTTCAGTCCCTCTAGGGGGCAGTGAAAGGATATGTTAGGAGTTGTAGTCCCTCTAGGAAGCAATAAAAGGATATGTTGGGAGTTGTAGTCCCTCTAGGAGGCAGTGACAGGAGGTGCTGGGAGTTGTAGTCCCTCTATGGCGCAGTAACTGGATATGTTGGGAGTTGTAGTCCCTTTAGGGATCAGTGACAGGAGGTGCTGGGAATTGTAGTCCCTCTAGAGGGCAGTGACTGGAGGTGCTGGGAGTTGTGGTCCCTCTGGTGGGCAGTGATAGAATTTATTGGGAGTTGTAGTCCCTCTAGGGAGCAGTGACAGGATATGCTGGGAATTGTAGTCCCTCTAGGGAGCAGTGAAAGGCTATGCTGGGAGTTATAGTCCCTCTAGGGAGCAGTGACAGGGTATGCTGGGAGTTGTAGTCCCTCTAGGGAGCAGTGACAGGATATGCTGGGAGTTGTAGTCCCTCTAGGGAGCAGTGACAGGTTATGCTGGGAGTTGTAGTCCCTCTAGGGAGCAGTGACAGGATATGCTGGGAGTTGTAGTCCCTCTAGGGAGCAGTGACAGGCTATGCTGGGAGTTGTAGTCCCTCTAGGAGCAATGAAAGGACATACTAGGAGTTATAGTCCCTCTAGGAGCAGTGACAGGATATGCTAGGAATTATAGTATATCTAGGGAGCAGTGGCAGGATATGCTAGGAATTATAGTCCATCTAGGGAGAAGTGACAGAACATGGTAGGAGTTGTAGTCCCTCTAGGAGCAGTGACAGGACATGCTAGAAGTTATAGTCCCTCTAGGAGCAGTGACAGGATATGCTGGGAGTTGTAGTCCCTCTAGGAGCAGTGACAGGATATGCTAGGAATTATAGTCCCTCTAGGGAACAGTGACAGGATATGCTAGGAGTTATAGTCCCTCTAGGAGCAGTGACAGGATATGCTAGGAACTATGGTCCCTCTAGGGAGCAGTGGCAGGATATGCTAGGAATTATAGTCCATCTAGGGAGAAGTGACAGGACATGCTAGGAGTTGTAGTCCCTCTAGGAGCAGTGAAAGGACATACTATGAGTTATAGTCCCTCTAGGAGCAGTGACAGGATATGCTAGGAGTTATAGTCCCTCTAGGAGCAGTGACAGGATATGCTAGGAGTTATAGTCCCTCTAGGAGCAGTGGCAGGATATGCTAGGAGTTATAGTCCCTCTAGGAGCAGTGGCAGGATATGCTAGGAGTTATAGTCCTTCTAGGAGCAGTGACAGGACATGCGAGGAGTTATAGTCCCTCTAGGAGCAGTGGCAGGACATGCTAGGAGTTATAGTCCCTCTAGGAGCAGTGACAGGACATGCTAGGAGTTATAGTCCCTCTAGGAGCAGTGACAGGATATGCTAGGAGTTATAGTCCCTCTAGGAGCAGTGGCAGGATATGCTAGGAGTTATAGTCCTTCTAGGAGCAGTGGCAGGATATGCTAGGAGTTATAGTCCTTCTAGGAGCAGTGACAGGACATGCGAGGAGTTATAGTCCCTCTAGGAGCAGTGGCAGGATATGCTAGGAGTTGTAGTCCTTCTAGGAGCAGTGACAGGACATGCGAGGAGTTATAGTCCATCTAGGGAGCAGTGACAGGACATACTAGGAGTTATAGTCCCTCTAGGAGCAGTGACAGGACATGCTATGAATTATAGTCCCTCTAGGGAACAGTGACAGGACATACTAGGAGTTATAGTCCCTCTAGGAGCAGTGACAGGACATGCTAGGAAGTATAGTCCCTCTAGGAGCAGTGACAGGACATGCTAGGAGTTATAGTCCCTCTAGGAGCAGTGACAGGACATACTAGGAGTTATAATCCCTCTAGGGGGCATTGACAGTTATAGTCCCTCTAGGAGCAGTGACAGGATATGCCAAGAGTTATAGTCCCTCTAGGGAACAGTGACAGGACATACTAGGAGTTATAGTCCCTCTAGGAGCAGTGACAGGACATGCTAGGAAGTATAGTCCCTCTAGGAGCAGTGACAGGACATGCTAGGAGTTATAGTCCCTCTAGGAGCAGTGACAGGACATACTAGGAGTTATAGTCCCTCTAGGAGCAGTGACAGGACATGCTAGGAAGTATAGTCCCTCTAGGAGCAGTGACAGGACATGCTAGGAGTTATAGTCCCTCTAGGAGCAGTGACAGGACATACTAGGAGTTATAATCCCTCTAGGGGGCATTGACAGTTATAGTCCCTCTAGGAGCAGTGACAGGATATGCTAGGAATTATAGTCCCTCTAGGGAACAGTGACAGGACATACTAGGAGTTGTAGTCCCTCTAGGAGCAGTGACAGGACATGCTAGAAGTTATAGTCCCTCTAGGAGCAGTGACAGGATATGCTAGGAGTTATAGTCCCTCTAGGAGCAGTGACAGGACATGCTAGGAAGTATAGTCCCTCTAGGAGCAGTGACAGGACATGCTAGGAGTTATAGTCCCTCTAGGAGCAGTGACAGGACATACTAGGAGTTTTAATCCCTCTAGGGGGCATTGACAGTTATAGTCCCTCTAGGAGCAGTTATAGTCCCTCTAGGAGCAGTGACAGGATATGCTAGGAGTTATAGTCCCTCTAGGAGCAGTGACAGGACATGCTAGGAAGTATAGTCCCTCTAGGAGCAGTGACAGGACATGCTAGGAGTTATAGTCCCTCTAGGAGCAGTGACAGGACATACTAGGAGTTATAGTCCCTCTAGGAGGCATTGACAGTTATAGTCCCTCTAGGAGCAGTTATAATCCCTCTAGGAGCAGTGACAGGACATACTAGCAGTTATAGTCCCTCTAGGAGCACTAACAGGACACACTAGGAGTTATAGTCCCTCTAGGAGCAGTGACAGGAAATGCTAGGAGTTAGAGTCCCTCTAGGAGCAGTGACAGGGCATGCTAGGAGTTATAATCCCTCTAGGAACAGTGACAGGATATGCTAGGAGTTGTAGTCCCTCTAGGAGCAGTGACAGGATATGCTAGGAATTATAGTCCATCTAGGGAGCAGTGACAGGATATGCTAGGAGTTGTAGTCCCTCTAGGAGCAGTGACAGGACATGCTAGAAGTTATAGTCCCTCTAGGAGCAGTGACAGGACATGCTAGAAGTTATAGTCCCTCTAGGAGCAGTGACAGGACATACTAGGAGTTGTAGTCCCTCTAGGAGCAGTAGCAGGACATACTAGAAGTTATTGTCCCTCTAGGAGCAGTGACAGGATATGCTAGGAATTATAGTCCCTCTAGGGAGCAGTGACAGGATATGCTAGGAATTATAGTCCCTCTAGGAAGCAGTGACAGGACATGCTAGGAGTTGTAGTCCCTCTAGGAGCAATGAAAGGACATACTAGGAGTTATAGTCCCTCTAGGAGCAGTGACAGGATATGCTAGGAATTATAGTATATCTAGGGAGCAGTGGCAGGATATGCTAGGAGTTGTAGTCCCTTTAGGAGCAGTGACAGGAGGTGCTGGGAGTTGTAGTCCCTCTAGGGGGCAGTGACAGGATATGTTAAGAGTTATATTTCCTAAAGAGGGCAGTGACTGGAGGTGCTGGAAGTTGTAGTTCCTCTAGGGGGAAGTGACAGGATATGCTGGGAGTTGTAGTCTCTCTAGGGGGCAGTGGCAAGATATGCTAAAAGTTTCAGTCCCTCTAGGGGGCAGTGACAGGATATGTTAGGAGTTGTAGTCCCTCTAGGAAGCAATAAAAGGATATGTTGGGAGTTGTAGTCCCTCTAGGAGGCAGTGACAGGAGGTGCTGGGAGTTGTAGTCCCTCTATGGCGCAGTAACTGGATATGTTGGGAGTTGTAGTCCCTTTAGGGATCAGTGACAGGAGGTGCTGGGAATTGTAGTCCCTCTAGAGGGCAGTGACTGGAGGTGCTGGGAGTTGTGGTCCCTCTGGTGGGCAGTGATAGAATTTATTGGGAGTTGTAGTCCCTCTAGGGAGCAGTGACAGGATATGCTGGGAATTGTAGTCCCTCTAGGGAGCAGTGAAAGGCTATGCTGGGAGTTATAGTCCCTCTAGGGAGCAGTGACAGGGTATGCTGGGAGTTGTAGTCCCTCTAGGGAGCAGTGACAGGATATGCTGGGAGTTGTAGTCCCTCTAGGGAGCAGTGACAGGTTATGCTGGGAGTTGTAGTCCCTCTAGGGAGCAGTGACAGGATATGCTGGGAGTTGTAGTCCCTCTAGGGAGCAGTGACAGGCTATGCTGGGAGTTGTAGTCCCTCTAGGAGCAATGAAAGGACATACTAGGAGTTATAGTCCCTCTAGGAGCAGTGACAGGATATGCTAGGAATTATAGTATATCTAGGGAGCAGTGGCAGGATATGCTAGGAGTTGTAGTCCCTTTAGGAGCAGTGACAGGAGGTGCTGGGAGTTGTAGTCCCTCTAGGGGGCAGTGACAGGATATGTTAAGAGTTATATTTCCTAAAGAGGGCAGTGACTGGAGGTGCTGGAAGTTGTAGTTCCTCTAGGGGGAAGTGACAGGATATGCTGGGAGTTGTAGTCTCTCTAGGGGGCAGTGGCAAGATATGCTAAAAGTTTCAGTCCCTCTAGGGGGCAGTGACAGGATATGTTAGGAGTTGTAGTCCCTCTAGGAAGCAATAAAAGGATATGTTGGGAGTTGTAGTCCCTCTAGGAGGCAGTGACAGGAGGTGCTGGGAGTTGTAGTCCCTCTATGGCGCAGTAACTGGATATGTTGGGAGTTGTAGTCCCTTTAGGGATCAGTGACAGGAGGTGCTGGGAATTGTAGTCCCTCTAGAGGGCAGTGACTGGAGGTGCTGGGAGTTGTGGTCCCTCTGGTGGGCAGTGATAGAATTTATTGGGAGTTGTAGTCCCTCTAGGGAGCAGTGACAGGATATGCTGGGAATTGTAGTCCCTCTAGGGAGCAGTGAAAGGCTATGCTGGGAGTTATAGTCCCTCTAGGGAGCAGTGACAGGGTATGCTGGGAGTTGTAGTCCCTCTAGGGAGCAGTGACAGGATATGCTGGGAGTTGTAGTCCCTCTAGGGAGCAGTGACAGGTTATGCTGGGAGTTGTAGTCCCTCTAGGGAGCAGTGACAGGATATGCTGGGAGTTGTAGTCCCTCTAGGGAGCAGTGGCAGGCTATGCTGGGAGTTGTAGTCCCTCTAGGAGCAATGAAAGGACATACTAGGAGTTATAGTCCCTCTAGGAGCAGTGACAGGATATGCTAGGAATTATAGTATATCTAGGGAGCAGTGGCAGGATATGCTAGGAGTTGTAGTCCCTTTAGGAGCAGTGACAGGAGGTGCTGGGAGTTGTAGTCCCTCTAGGGGGCAGTGACAGGATATGTTAAGAGTTATATTTCCTAAAGAGGGCAGTGACTGGAGGTGCTGGAAGTTGTAGTTCCTCTAGGGGGAAGTGACAGGATATGCTGGGAGTTGTAGTCTCTCTAGGGGGCAGTGGCAAGATATGCTAAAAGTTTCAGTCCCTCTAGGGGGCAGTGACAGGATATGTTAGGAGTTGTAGTCCCTCTAGGAAGCAATAAAAGGATATGTTGGGAGTTGTAGTCCCTCTAGGAGGCAGTGACAGGAGGTGCTGGGAGTTGTAGTCCCTCTATGGCGCAGTAACTGGATATGTTGGGAGTTGTAGTCCCTTTAGGGATCAGTGACAGGAGGTGCTGGGAATTGTAGTCCCTCTAGAGGGCAGTGACTGGAGGTGCTGGGAGTTGTGGTCCCTCTGGTGGGCAGTGATAGAATTTATTGGGAGTTGTAGTCCCTCTAGGGAGCAGTGACAGGATATGCTGGGAATTGTAGTCCCTCTAGGGAGCAGTGAAAGGCTATGCTGGGAGTTATAGTCCCTCTAGGGAGCAGTGACAGGGTATGCTGGGAGTTGTAGTCCCTCTAGGGAGCAGTGACAGGATATGCTGGGAGTTGTAGTCCCTCTAGGGAGCAGTGACAGGTTATGCTGGGAGTTGTCCCTCTAGGGAGCAGTGACAGGATATGCTGGGAGTTGTAGTCCCTCTAGGGAGCAGTGACAGGCTATGCTGGGAGTTATAGTCCCTCTAGGAGCAGTGGCAGGATATGCTAGGAGTTATAGTCCTTCTAGGAGCAGTGGCAGGATATGCTAGGAGTTATAGTCCTTCTAGGAGCAGTGACAGGACATGCGAGGAGTTATAGTCCCTCTAGGAGCAGTGGCAGGATATGCTAGGAGTTGTAGTCCTTCTAGGAGCAGTGACAGGACATGCGAGGAGTTATAGTCCATCTAGGGAGCAGTGACAGGACATACTAGGAGTTATAGTCCCTCTAGGAGCAGTGACAGGACATGCTATGAATTATAGTCCCTCTAGGGAACAGTGACAGGACATACTAGGAGTTATAGTCCCTCTAGGAGCAGTGACAGGACATGCTAGGAGTTATAGTCCCTCTAGGAGCAGTGACAGGACATGCTAGGAGTTATAGTCCCTCTAGGAGCAGTGACAGGACATGCTAGGAGTTATAGTCCCTCTAGGAGCAGTGACAGGACATACTAGGAGTTATAATCCCTCTAGGGGGCATTGACAGTTATAGTCCCTCTAGGAGCAGTGACAGGACATGCTAGGAGTTATAGTCCCTCTAGGAGCAGTGACAGGACATACTAGGAGTTATAATCCCTCTAGGGGGCATTGACAGTTATAGTCCCTCTAGGAGCAGTGACAGGATATGCTAGGAATTATAGTCCCTCTAGGGAACAGTGACAGGACATACTAGGAGTTGTAGTCCCTCTAGGAGCAGTGACAGGACATGCTAGAAGTTATAGTCCCTCTAGGAGCAGTGACAGGATATGCTAGGAGTTATAGTCCCTCTAGGAGCAGTGACAGGACATGCTAGGAAGTATAGTCCCTCTAGGAGCAGTGACAGGACATGCTAGGAGTTATAGTCCCTCTAGGAGCAGTGACAGGACATACTAGGAGTTTTAATCCCTCTAGGGGGCATTGACAGTTATAGTCCCTCTAGGAGCAGTTATAGTCCCTCTAGGAGCAGTGACAGGACATACTAGGAGTTATAGTCCCTCTAGGGGGCATTGACAGTTATAGTCCCTCTAGGAGCAGTTATAATCCCTCTAGGAGCAGTGACAGGACATACTAGCAGTTATAGTCCCTCTAGGAGCACTAACAGGACACACTAGGAGTTATAGTCCCTCTAGGAGCAGTGACAGGAAATGCTAGGAGTTAGAGTCCCTCTAGGAGCAGTGACAGGGCATGCTAGGAGTTATAATCCCTCTAGGAACAGTGACAGGATATGCTAGGAGTTGTAGTCCCTCTAGGAGCAGTGACAGGATATGCTAGGAATTATAGTCCATCTAGGGAGCAGTGACAGGATATGCTAGGAGTTGTAGTCCCTCTAGGAGCAGTGACAGGACATCCTAGAAGTTATAGTCCCTCTAGGAGCAGTGACAGGACATGCTAGAAGTTATAGTCCCTCTAGGAGCAGTGACAGGACATACTAGGAGTTGTAGTCCCTCTAGGAGCAGTAGCAGGACATACTAGAAGTTATTGTCCCTCTAGGAGCAGTGACAGGATATGCTAGGAATTATAGTCCCTCTAGGGAGCAGTGACAGGATATGCTAGGAGTTGTAGTCCCTCTAGGAGCAATGAAAGGACATACTAGGAGTTATAGTCCCTCTAGGAGCAGTGACAGGATATGCTAGGAATTATAGTATATCTAGGGAGCAGTGGCAGGATATGCTAGGAGTTGTAGTCCCTTTAGGAGCAGTGACAGGAGGTGCTGGGAGTTGTAGTCCCTCTAGGGGGCAGTGACAGGATATGTTAAGAGTTATATTTCCTAAAGAGGGCAGTGACTGGAGGTGCTGGAAGTTGTAGTTCCTCTAGGGGGAAGTGACAGGATATGCTGGGAGTTGTAGTCTCTCTAGGGGGCAGTGGCAAGATATGCTAAAAGTTTCAGTCCCTCTAGGGGGCAGTGAAAGGATATGTTAGGAGTTGTAGTCCCTCTAGGAAGCAATAAAAGGATATGTTGGGAGTTGTAGTCCCTCTAGGAGGCAGTGACAGGAGGTGCTGGGAGTTGTAGTCCCTCTATGGCGCAGTAACTGGATATGTTGGGAGTTGTAGTCCCTTTAGGGATCAGTGACAGGAGGTGCTGGGAATTGTAGTCCCTCTAGAGGGCAGTGACTGGAGGTGCTGGGAGTTGTGGTCCCTCTGGTGGGCAGTGATAGAATTTATTGGGAGTTGTAGTCCCTCTAGGGAGCAGTGACAGGATATGCTGGGAATTGTAGTCCCTCTAGGGAGCAGTGAAAGGCTATGCTGGGAGTTATAGTCCCTCTAGGGAGCAGTGACAGGGTATGCTGGGAGTTGTAGTCCCTCTAGGGAGCAGTGACAGGATATGCTGGGAGTTGTAGTCCCTCTAGGGAGCAGTGACAGGTTATGCTGGGAGTTGTAGTCCCTCTAGGGAGCAGTGACAGGATATGCTGGGAGTTGTAGTCCCTCTAGGGAGCAGTGACAGGCTATGCTGGGAGTTGTAGTCCCTCTAGGAGCAATGAAAGGACATACTAGGAGTTATAGTCCCTCTAGGAGCAGTGACAGGATATGCTAGGAATTATAGTATATCTAGGGAGCAGTGGCAGGATATGCTAGGAATTATAGTCCATCTAGGGAGAAGTGACAGAACATGGTAGGAGTTGTAGTCCCTCTAGGAGCAGTGACAGGACATGCTAGAAGTTATAGTCCCTCTAGGAGCAGTGACAGGATATGCTGGGAGTTGTAGTCCCTCTAGGAGCAGTGACAGGATATGCTAGGAATTATAGTCCCTCTAGGGAACAGTGACAGGATATGCTAGGAGTTATAGTCCCTCTAGGAGCAGTGACAGGATATGCTAGGAATTATAGTCCATCTAGGGAGAAGTGACAGGACATGCTAGGAGTTGTAGTCCCTCTAGGAGCAGTGAAAGGACATACTATGAGTTATAGTCCCTCTAGGGAGCAGTGGCAGGATATGCTAGGAATTATAGTCCATCTAGGGAGAAGTGACAGGACATGCTAGGAGTTGTAGTCCCTCTAGGAGCAGTGAAAGGACATACTATGAGTTATAGTCCCTCTAGGAGCAGTGACAGGATATGCTAGGAGTTATAGTCCCTCTAGGAGCAGTGACAGGATATGCTAGGAGTTATAGTCCCTCTAGGAGCAGTGGCAGGATATGCTAGGAGTTATAGTCCCTCTAGGAGCAGTGGCAGGATATGCTAGGAGTTATAGTCCTTCTAGGAGCAGTGACAGGACATGCGAGGAGTTATAGTCCCTCTAGGAGCAGTGGCAGGACATGCTAGGAGTTATAGTCCCTCTAGGAGCAGTGACAGGACATGCTAGGAGTTATAGTCCCTCTAGGAGCAGTGACAGGATATGCTAGGAGTTATAGTCCCTCTAGGAGCAGTGGCAGGATATGCTAGGAGTTATAGTCCTTCTAGGAGCAGTGGCAGGATATGCTAGGAGTTATAGTCCTTCTAGGAGCAGTGACAGGACATGCGAGGAGTTATAGTCCCTCTAGGAGCAGTGGCAGGATATGCTAGGAGTTGTAGTCCTTCTAGGAGCAGTGACAGGACATGCGAGGAGTTATAGTCCATCTAGGGAGCAGTGACAGGACATACTAGGAGTTATAGTCCCTCTAGGAGCAGTGACAGGACATGCTATGAATTATAGTCCCTCTAGGGAACAGTGACAGGACATACTAGGAGTTATAGTCCCTCTAGGAGCAGTGACAGGACATGCTAGGAAGTATAGTCCCTCTAGGAGCAGTGACAGGACATGCTAGGAGTTATAGTCCCTCTAGGAGCAGTGACAGGACATACTAGGAGTTATAATCCCTCTAGGGGGCATTGACAGTTATAGTCCCTCTAGGAGCAGTGACAGGATATGCCAAGAGTTATAGTCCCTCTAGGGAACAGTGACAGGACATACTAGGAGTTATAGTCCCTCTAGGAGCAGTGACAGGACATGCTAGGAAGTATAGTCCCTCTAGGAGCAGTGACAGGACATGCTAGGAGTTATAGTCCCTCTAGGAGCAGTGACAGGACATACTAGGAGTTATAGTCCCTCTAGGAGCAGTGACAGGACATGCTAGGAAGTATAGTCCCTCTAGGAGCAGTGACAGGACATGCTAGGAGTTATAGTCCCTCTAGGAGCAGTGACAGGACATACTAGGAGTTATAATCCCTCTAGGGGGCATTGACAGTTATAGTCCCTCTAGGAGCAGTGACAGGATATGCTAGGAATTATAGTCCCTCTAGGGAACAGTGACAGGACATACTAGGAGTTGTAGTCCCTCTAGGAGCAGTGACAGGACATGCTAGAAGTTATAGTCCCTCTAGGAGCAGTGACAGGATATGCTAGGAGTTATAGTCCCTCTAGGAGCAGTGACAGGACATGCTAGGAAGTATAGTCCCTCTAGGAGCAGTGACAGGACATGCTAGGAGTTATAGTCCCTCTAGGAGCAGTGACAGGACATACTAGGAGTTTTAATCCCTCTAGGGGGCATTGACAGTTATAGTCCCTCTAGGAGCAGTTATAGTCCCTCTTGGAGCAGTGACAGGATATGCTAGGAGTTATAGTCCCTCTAGGAGCAGTGACAGGACATGCTAGGAGTTATAGTCCCTCTAGGAGCAGTGACAGGACATACTAGGAGTTATAGTCCCTCTAGGGGGCATTGACAGTTATAGTCCCTCTAGGAGCAGTTATAATCCCTCTAGCAGCAGTGACAGGACATACTAGCAGTTATAGTCCCTCTAGGAGCACTAACAGGACACACTAGGAGTTATAGTCCCTCTAGGAGCAGTGACAGGAAATGCTAGGAGTTAGAGTCCCTCTAGGAGCAGTGACAGGGCATGCTAGGAGTTATAATCCCTCTAGGAACAGTGACAGGATATGCTAGGAGTTGTAGTCCCTCTAGGAGCAGTGACAGGATATGCTAGGAATTATAGTCCATCTAGGGAGCAGTGACAGGATATGCTAGGAGTTGTAGTCCCTCTAGGAGCAGTGACAGGACATGCTAGAAGTTATAGTCCCTCTAGGAGCAGTGACAGGACATGCTAGAAGTTATAGTCCCTCTAGGAGCAGTGACAGGACATACTAGGAGTTGTAGTCCCTCTAGGAGCAGTAGCAGGACATACTAGAAGTTATTGTCCCTCTAGGAGCAGTGACAGGATATGCTAGGAATTATAGTCCCTCTAGGGAGCAGTGACAGGATATGCTAGGAATTATAGTCCCTCTAGGAAGCAGTGACAGGACATGCTAGGAGTTGTAGTCCCTCTAGGAGCAATGAAAGGACATACTAGGAGTTATAGTCCCTCTAGGAGCAGTGACAGGATATGCTAGGAATTATAGTATATCTAGGGAGCAGTGGCAGGATATGCTAGGAGTTGTAGTCCCTTTAGGAGCAGTGACAGGAGGTGCTGGGAGTTGTAGTCCCTCTAGGGGGCAGTGACAGGATATGTTAAGAGTTATATTTCCTAAAGAGGGCAGTGACTGGAGGTGCTGGAAGTTGTAGTTCCTCTAGGGGGAAGTGACAGGATATGCTGGGAGTTGTAGTCTCTCTAGGGGGCAGTGGCAAGATATGCTAAAAGTTTCAGTCCCTCTAGGGGGCAGTGACAGGATATGTTAGGAGTTGTAGTCCCTCTAGGAAGCAATAAAAGGATATGTTGGGAGTTGTAGTCCCTCTAGGAGGCAGTGACAGGAGGTGCTGGGAGTTGTAGTCCCTCTATGGCGCAGTAACTGGATATGTTGGGAGTTGTAGTCCCTTTAGGGATCACTGACAGGAGGTGCTGGGAATTGTAGTCCCTCTAGAGGGCAGTGACTGGAGGTGCTGGGAGTTGTGGTCCCTCTGGTGGGCAGTGATAGAATTTATTGGGAGTTGTAGTCCCTCTAGGGAGCAGTGACAGGATATGCTGGGAATTGTAGTCCCTCTAGGGAGCAGTGAAAGGCTATGCTGGGAGTTATAGTCCCTCTAGGGAGCAGTGACAGGGTATGCTGGGAGTTGTAGTCCCTCTAGGGAGCAGTGACAGGATATGCTGGGAGTTGTAGTCCCTCTAGGGAGCAGTGACAGGTTATGCTGGGAGTTGTAGTCCCTCTAGGGAGCAGTGACAGGATATGCTGGGAGTTGTAGTCCCTCTAGGGAGCAGTGACAGGCTATGCTGGGAGTTGTAGTCCCTCTAGGAGCAATGAAAGGACATACTAGGAGTTATAGTCCCTCTAGGAGCAGTGACAGGATATGCTAGGAATTATAGTATATCTAGGGAGCAGTGGCAGGATATGCTAGGAGTTGTAGTCCCTTTAGGAGCAGTGACAGGAGGTGCTGGGAGTTGTAGTCCCTCTAGGGGGCAGTGACAGGATATGTTAAGAGTTATATTTCCTAAAGAGGGCAGTGACTGGAGGTGCTGGAAGTTGTAGTTCCTCTAGGGGGAAGTGACAGGATATGCTGGGAGTTGTAGTCTCTCTAGGGGTAGTGGCAAGATATGCTAAAAGTTTCAGTCCCTCTAGGGGGCAGTGACAGGATATGTTAGGAGTTGTAGTCCCTCTAGGAAGCAATAAAAGGATATGTTGGGAGTTGTAGTCCCTCTAGGAGGCAGTGACAGGAGGTGCTGGGAGTTGTAGTCCCTCTATGGCGCAGTAACTGGATATGTTGGGAGTTGTAGTCCCTTTAGGGATCAGTGACAGGAGGTGCTGGGAATTGTAGTCCCTCTAGAGGGCAGTGACTGGAGGTGCTGGGAGTTGTGGTCCCTCTGGTGGGCAGTGATAGAATTTATTGGGAGTTGTAGTCCCTCTAGGGAGCAGTGACAGGATATGCTGGGAATTGTAGTCCCTCTAGGGAGCAGTGAAAGGCTATGCTGGGAGTTATAGTCCCTCTAGGGAGCAGTGACAGGGTATGCTGGGAGTTGTAGTCCCTCTAGGGAGCAGTGACAGGATATGCTGGGAGTTGTAGTCCCTCTAGGGAGCAGTGACAGGTTATGCTGGGAGTTGTAGTCCCTCTAGGGAGCAGTGACAGGATATGCTGGGAGTTGTAGTCCCTCTAGGGAGCAGTGACAGGCTATGCTGGGAGTTATAGTCCCTCTAGGAGCAGTGGCAGGATATGCTAGGAGTTATAGTCCTTCTAGGAGCAGTGGCAGGATATGCTAGGAGTTATAGTCCTTCTAGGAGCAGTGACAGGACATGCGAGGAGTTATAGTCCCTCTAGGAGCAGTGGCAGGATATGCTAGGAGTTGTAGTCCTTCTAGGAGCAGTGACAGGACATGCGAGGAGTTATAGTCCATCTAGGGAGCAGTGACAGGACATACTAGGAGTTATAGTCCCTCTAGGAGCAGTGACAGGACATGCTATGAATTATAGTCCCTCTAGGGAACAGTGACAGGACATACTAGGAGTTATAGTCCCTCTAGGAGCAGTGACAGGACATGCTAGGAGTTATAGTCCCTCTAGGAGCAGTGACAGGACATGCTAGGAGTTATAGTCCCTCTAGGAGCAGTGACAGGACATACTAGGAGTTATAATCCCTCTAGGGGGCATTGACAGTTATAGTCCCTCTAGGAGCAGTGACAGGACATGCTAGGAGTTATAGTCCCTCTAGGAGCAGTGACAGGACATACTAGGAGTTATAATCCCTCTAGGGGGCATTGACAGTTATAGTCCCTCTAGGAGCAGTGACAGGATATGCTAGGAATTATAGTCCCTCTAGGGAACAGTGACAGGACATACTAGGAGTTGTAGTCCCTCTAGGAGCAGTGACAGGACATGCTAGAAGTTATAGTCCCTCTAGGAGCAGTGACAGGATATGCTAGGAGTTATAGTCCCTCTAGGAGCAGTGACAGGACATGCTAGGAAGTATAGTCCCTCTAGGAGCAGTGACAGGACATGCTAGGAGTTATAGTCCCTCTAGGAGCAGTGACAGGACATACTAGGAGTTTTAATCCCTCTAGGGGGCATTGACAGTTATAGTCCCTCTAGGAGCAGTTATAGTCCCTCTAGGAGCAGTGACAGGACATACTAGGAGTTATAGTCCCTCTAGGGGGCATTGACAGTTATAGTCCCTCTAGGAGCAGTTATAATCCCTCTAGGAGCAGTGACAGGACATACTAGCAGTTATAGTCCCTCTAGGAGCACTAACAGGACACACTAGGAGTTATAGTCCCTCTAGGAGCAGTGACAGGAAATGCTAGGAGTTAGAGTCCCTCTAGGAGCAGTGACAGGGCATGCTAGGAGTTATAATCCCTCTAGGAACAGTGACAGGATATGCTAGGAGTTGTAGTCCCTCTAGGAGCAGTGACAGGATATGCTAGGAATTATAGTCCATCTAGGGAGCAGTGACAGGATATGCTAGGAGTTGTAGTCCCTCTAGGAGCAGTGACAGGACATCCTAGAAGTTATAGTCCCTCTAGGAGCAGTGACAGGACATGCTAGAAGTTATAGTCCCTCTAGGAGCAGTGACAGGACATACTAGGAGTTGTAGTCCCTCTAGGAGCAGTAGCAGGACATACTAGAAGTTATTGTCCCTCTAGGAGCAGTGACAGGATATGCTAGGAATTATAGTCCCTCTAGGGAGCAGTGACAGGATATGCTAGGAGTTGTAGTCCCTCTAGGAGCAATGAAAGGACATACTAGGAGTTATAGTCCCTCTAGGAGCAGTGACAGGATATGCTAGGAATTATAGTATATCTAGGGAGCAGTGGCAGGATATGCTAGGAGTTGTAGTCCCTTTAGGAGCAGTGACAGGAGGTGCTGGGAGTTGTAGTCCCTCTAGGGGGCAGTGACAGGATATGTTAAGAGTTATATTTCCTAAAGAGGGCAGTGACTGGAGGTGCTGGAAGTTGTAGTTCCTCTAGGGGGAAGTGACAGGATATGCTGGGAGTTGTAGTCTCTCTAGGGGGCAGTGGCAAGATATGCTAAAAGTTTCAGTCCCTCTAGGGGGCAGTGAAAGGATATGTTAGGAGTTGTAGTCCCTCTAGGAAGCAATAAAAGGATATGTTGGGAGTTGTAGTCCCTCTAGGAGGCAGTGACAGGAGGTGCTGGGAGTTGTAGTCCCTCTATGGCGCAGTAACTGGATATGTTGGGAGTTGTAGTCCCTTTAGGGATCAGTGACAGGAGGTGCTGGGAATTGTAGTCCCTCTAGAGGGCAGTGACTGGAGGTGCTGGGAGTTGTGGTCCCTCTGGTGGGCAGTGATAGAATTTATTGGGAGTTGTAGTCCCTCTAGGGAGCAGTGACAGGATATGCTGGGAATTGTAGTCCCTCTAGGGAGCAGTGAAAGGCTATGCTGGGAGTTATAGTCCCTCTAGGGAGCAGTGACAGGGTATGCTGGGAGTTGTAGTCCCTCTAGGGAGCAGTGACAGGATATGCTGGGAGTTGTAGTCCCTCTAGGGAGCAGTGACAGGTTATGCTGGGAGTTGTAGTCCCTCTAGGGAGCAGTGACAGGATATGCTGGGAGTTGTAGTCCCTCTAGGGAGCAGTGACAGGCTATGCTGGGAGTTGTAGTCCCTCTAGGAGCAATGAAAGGACATACTAGGAGTTATAGTCCCTCTAGGAGCAGTGACAGGATATGCTAGGAATTATAGTATATCTAGGGAGCAGTGGCAGGATATGCTAGGAATTATAGTCCATCTAGGGAGAAGTGACAGAACATGGTAGGATTTGTAGTCCCTCTAGGAGCAGTGACAGGACATGCTAGGAATTATAGTCCCTCTAGGGAACAGTGACAGGATATGCTAGGAGTTATAGTCCCTCTAGGAGCAGTGACAGGATATGCTAGGAACTATGGTCCCTCTAGGGAGCAGTGGCAGGATATGCTAGGAATTATAGTCCATCTAGGGAGAAGTGACAGGACATGCTAGGAGTTGTAGTCCCTCTAGGAGCAGTGAAAGGACATACTATGAGTTATAGTCCCTCTAGGAGCAGTGACAGGATATGCTAGGAGTTATAGTCCCTCTAGGAGCAGTGACAGGACATGCGAGGAGTTATAGTCCCTCTAGGAGCAGTGGCAGGACATGCTAGGAGTTATAGTCCCTCTAGGAGCAGTGACAGGACATGCTAGGAGTTATAGTCCCTCTAGGAGCAGTGACAGGATATGCTAGGAGTTATAGTCCCTCTAGGAGCAGTGGCAGGATATGCTAGGAGTTATAGTCCTTCTAGGAGCAGTGGCAGGATATGCTAGGAGTTATAGTCCTTCTAGGAGCAGTGACAGGACATGCGAGGAGTTATAGTCCCTCTAGGAGCAGTGGCAGGATATGCTAGGAGTTGTAGTCCTTCTAGGAGCAGTGACAGGACATGCGAGGAGTTATAGTCCATCTAGGGAGCAGTGACAGGACATACTAGGAGTTATAGTCCCTCTAGGAGCAGTGACAGGACATGCTATGAATTATAGTCCCTCTAGGGAACAGTGACAGGACATACTAGGAGTTATAGTCCCTCTAGGAGCAGTGACAGGACATGCTAGGAAGTATAGTCCCTCTAGGAGCAGTGACAGGACATGCTAGGAGTTATAGTCCCTCTAGGAGCAGTGACAGGACATACTAGGAGTTATAATCCCTCTAGGGGGCATTGACAGTTATAGTCCCTCTAGGAGCAGTGACAGGATATGCCAAGAGTTATAGTCCCTCTAGGGAACAGTGACAGGACATACTAGGAGTTATAGTCCCTCTAGGAGCAGTGACAGGACATGCTAGGAAGTATAGTCCCTCTAGGAGCAGTGACAGGACATGCTAGGAGTTATAGTCCCTCTAGGAGCAGTGACAGGACATACTAGGAGTTATAGTCCCTCTAGGAGCAGTGACAGGACATGCTAGGAAGTATAGTCCCTCTAGGAGCAGTGACAGGACATGCTAGGAGTTATAGTCCCTCTAGGAGCAGTGACAGGACATACTAGGAGTTATAATCCCTCTAGGGGGCATTGACAGTTATAGTCCCTCTAGGAGCAGTGACAGGATATGCTAGGAATTATAGTCCCTCTAGGGAACAGTGACAGGACATACTAGGAGTTGTAGTCCCTCTAGGAGCAGTGACAGGACATGCTAGAAGTTATAGTCCCTCTAGGAGCAGTGACAGGATATGCTAGGAGTTATAGTCCCTCTAGGAGCAGTGACAGGACATGCTAGGAAGTATAGTCCCTCTAGGAGCAGTGACAGGACATGCTAGGAGTTATAGTCCCTCTAGGAGCAGTGACAGGACATACTAGGAGTTTTAATCCCTCTAGGGGGCATTGACAGTTATAGTCCCTCTAGGAGCAGTTATAGTCCCTCTAGGAGCAGTGACAGGATATGCTAGGAGTTATAGTCCCTCTAGGGAACAGTGACAGGACATACTAGGAGTTATAGTCCCTCTAGGGGGCATTGACAGTTATAGTCCCTCTAGGAGCAGTTATAATCCCTCTAGGAGCAGTGACAGGACATACTAGCAGTTATAGTCCCTCTAGGAGCACTAACAGGACACACTAGGAGTTATAGTCCCTCTAGGAGCAGTGACAGGAAATGCTAGGAGTTAGAGTCCCTCTAGGAGCAGTGACAGGGCATGCTAGGAGTTATAATCCCTCTAGGAACAGTGACAGGATATGCTAGGAGTTGTAGTCCCTCTAGGAGCAGTGACAGGATATGCTAGGAATTATAGTCCATCTAGGGAGCAGTGACAGGATATGCTAGGAGTTGTAGTCCCTCTAGGAGCAGTGACAGGACATGCTAGAAGTTATAGTCCCTCTAGGAGCAGTGACAGGACATGCTAGAAGTTATAGTCCCTCTAGGAGCAGTGACAGGACATACTAGGAGTTGTAGTCCCTCTAGGGAGCAGTGACAGGATATGCTAGGAATTATAGTCCCTCTAGGAAGCAGTGACAGGACATGCTAGGAGTTGTAGTCCCTCTAGTAGCAATGAAAGGACATACTAGGAGTTATAGTCCCTCTAGGAGCAGTGACAGGATATGCTAGGAATTATAGTATATCTAGGGAGCAGTGGCAGGATATGCTAGGAGTTGTAGTCCCTTTAGGAGCAGTGACAGGAGGTGCTGGGAGTTGTAGTCCCTCTAGGGGGCAGTGACAGGATATGTTAAGAGTTATATTTCCTAAAGAGGGCAGTGACTGGAGGTGCTGGAAGTTGTAGTTCCTCTAGGGGGAAGTGACAGGATATGCTGGGAGTTGTAGTCTCTCTAGGGGGCAGTGGCAAGATATGCTAAAAGTTTCAGTCCCTCTAGGGGGCAGTGACAGGATATGTTAGGAGTTGTAGTCCCTCTAGGAAGCAATAAAAGGATATGTTGGGAGTTGTAGTCCCTCTAGGAGGCAGTGACAGGAGGTGCTGGGAGTTGTAGTCCCTCTATGGCGCAGTAACTGGATATGTTGGGAGTTGTAGTCCCTTTAGGGATCAGTGACAGGAGGTGCTGGGAATTGTAGTCCCTCTAGAGGGCAGTGACTGGAGGTGCTGGGAGTTGTGGTCCCTCTGGTGGGCAGTGATAGAATTTATTGGGAGTTGTAGTCCCTCTAGGGAGCAGTGACAGGATATGCTGGGAATTGTAGTCCCTCTAGGGAGCAGTGAAAGGCTATGCTGGGAGTTATAGTCCCTCTAGGGAGCAGTGACAGGGTATGCTGGGAGTTGTAGTCCCTCTAGGGAGCAGTGACAGGATATGCTGGGAGTTGTAGTCCCTCTAGGGAGCAGTGACAGGTTATGCTGGGAGTTGTAGTCCCTCTAGGGAGCAGTGACAGGATATGCTGGGAGTTGTAGTCCCTCTAGGGAGCAGTGACAGGCTATGCTGGGAGTTGTAGTCCCTCTAGGAGCAATGAAAGGACATACTAGGAGTTATAGTCCCTCTAGGAGCAGTGACAGGATATGCTAGGAATTATAGTATATCTAGGGAGCAGTGGCAGGATATGCTAGGAGTTGTAGTCCCTTTAGGAGCAGTGACAGGAGGTGCTGGGAGTTGTAGTCCCTCTAGGGGGCAGTGACAGGATATGTTAAGAGTTATATTTCCTAAAGAGGGCAGTGACTGGAGGTGCTGGAAGTTGTAGTTCCTCTAGGGGGAAGTGACAGGATATGCTGGGAGTTGTAGTCTCTCTAGGGGGCAGTGGCAAGATATGCTAAAAGTTTCAGTCCCTCTAGGGGGCAGTGACAGGATATGTTAGGAGTTGTAGTCCCTCTAGGAAGCAATAAAAGGATATGTTGGGAGTTGTAGTCCCTCTAGGAGGCAGTGACAGGAGGTGCTGGGAGTTGTAGTCCCTCTATGGCGCAGTAACTGGATATGTTGGGAGTTGTAGTCCCTTTAGGGATCAGTGACAGGAGGTGCTGGGAATTGTAGTCCCTCTAGAGGGCAGTGACTGGAGGTGCTGGGAGTTGTGGTCCCTCTGGTGGGCAGTGATAGAATTTATTGGGAGTTGTAGTCCCTCTAGGGAGCAGTGACAGGATATGCTGGGAATTGTAGTCCCTCTAGGGAGCAGTGAAAGGCTATGCTGGGAGTTATAGTCCCTCTAGGGAGCAGTGACAGGGTATGCTGGGAGTTGTAGTCCCTCTAGGGAGCAGTGACAGGATATGCTGGGAGTTGTAGTCCCTCTAGGGAGCAGTGACAGGTTATGCTGGGAGTTGTAGTCCCTCTAGGGAGCAGTGACAGGATATGCTGGGAGTTGTAGTCCCTCTAGGGAGCAGTGACAGGCTATGCTGGGAGTTATAGTCCCTCTAGGAGCAGTGGCAGGATATGCTAGGAGTTATAGTCCTTCTAGGAGCAGTGGCAGGATATGCTAGGAGTTATAGTCCTTCTAGGAGCAGTGACAGGACATGCGAGGAGTTATAGTCCCTCTAGGAGCAGTGGCAGGATATGCTAGGAGTTGTAGTCCTTCTAGGAGCAGTGACAGGACATGCGAGGAGTTATAGTCCATCTAGGGAGCAGTGACAGGACATACTAGGAGTTATAGTCCCTCTAGGAGCAGTGGCAGGATATGCTAGGAGTTATAGTCCTTCTAGGAGCAGTGGCAGGATATGCTAGGAGTTATAGTCCTTCTAGGAGCAGTGACAGGACATGCGAGGAGTTATAGTCCCTCTAGGAGCAGTGGCAGGATATGCTAGGAGTTGTAGTCCTTCTAGGAGCAGTGACAGGACATGCGAGGAGTTATAGTCCATCTAGGGAGCAGTGAGAGGATATGCTAGGAGTTATAGTCCCTCTAGGAGCAGTGACAGGACATGCTATGAATTATAGTCCCTCTAGGGAACAGTGACAGGACATACTAGGAGTTATAGTCCCTCTAGGAGCAGTGACAGGACATGCTAGGAGTTATAGTCCCTCTAGGAGCAGTGACAGGACATGCTAGGAGTTATAGTCCCTCTAGGAGCAGTGACAGGACATGCTAGGAGTTATAGTCCCTCTAGGAGCAGTGACAGGACATACTAGGAGTTATAATCCCTCTAGGGGGCATTGACAGTTATAGTCCCTCTAGGAGCAGTGACAGGACATGCTAGGAGTTATAGTCCCTCTAGGAGCAGTGACAGGACATACTAGGAGTTATAATCCCTCTAGGGGGCATTGACAGTTATAGTCCCTCTAGGAGCAGTGACAGGATATGCTAGGAATTATAGTCCCTCTAGGGAACAGTGACAGGACATACTAGGAGTTGTAGTCCCTCTAGGAGCAGTGACAGGACATGCTAGAAGTTATAGTCCCTCTAGGAGCAGTGACAGGATATGCTAGGAGTTATAGTCCCTCTAGGAGCAGTGACAGGACATGCTAGGAAGTATAGTCCCTCTAGGAGCAGTGACAGGACATGCTAGGAGTTATAGTCCCTCTAGGAGCAGTGACAGGACATACTAGGAGTTTTAATCCCTCTAGGGGGCATTGACAGTTATAGTCCCTCTAGGAGCAGTTATAGTCCCTCTAGGAGCAGTGACAGGACATACTAGGAGTTATAGTCCCTCTAGGGGGCATTGACAGTTATAGTCCCTCTAGGAGCAGTTATAATCCCTCTAGGAGCAGTGACAGGACATACTAGCAGTTATAGTCCCTCTAGGAGCACTAACAGGACACACTAGGAGTTATAGTCCCTCTAGGAGCAGTGACAGGAAATGCTAGGAGTTAGAGTCCCTCTAGGAGCAGTGACAGGGCATGCTAGGAGTTATAATCCCTCTAGGAACAGTGACAGGATATGCTAGGAGTTGTAGTCCCTCTAGGAGCAGTGACAGGATATGCTAGGAATTATAGTCCATCTAGGGAGCAGTGACAGGATATGCTAGGAGTTGTAGTCCCTCTAGGAGCAGTGACAGGACATCCTAGAAGTTATAGTCCCTCTAGGAGCAGTGACAGGACATGCTAGAAGTTATAGTCCCTCTAGGAGCAGTGACAGGACATACTAGGAGTTGTAGTCCCTCTAGGAGCAGTAGCAGGACATACTAGAAGTTATTGTCCCTCTAGGAGCAGTGACAGGATATGCTAGGAATTATAGTCCCTCTAGGGAGCAGTGACAGGATATGCTAGGAGTTGTAGTCCCTCTAGGAGCAATGAAAGGACATACTAGGAGTTATAGTCCCTCTAGGAGCAGTGACAGGATATGCTAGGAATTATAGTATATCTAGGGAGCAGTGGCAGGATATGCTAGGAGTTGTAGTCCCTTTAGGAGCAGTGACAGGAGGTGCTGGGAGTTGTAGTCCCTCTAGGGGGCAGTGACAGGATATGTTAAGAGTTATATTTCCTAAAGAGGGCAGTGACTGGAGGTGCTGGAAGTTGTAGTTCCTCTAGGGGGAAGTGACAGGATATGCTGGGAGTTGTAGTCTCTCTAGGGGGCAGTGGCAAGATATGCTAAAAGTTTCAGTCCCTCTAGGGGGCAGTGAAAGGATATGTTAGGAGTTGTAGTCCCTCTAGGAAGCAATAAAAGGATATGTTGGGAGTTGTAGTCCCTCTAGGAGGCAGTGACAGGAGGTGCTGGGAGTTGTAGTCCCTCTATGGCGCAGTAACTGGATATGTTGGGAGTTGTAGTCCCTTTAGGGATCAGTGACAGGAGGTGCTGGGAATTGTAGTCCCTCTAGAGGGCAGTGACTGGAGGTGCTGGGAGTTGTGGTCCCTCTGGTGGGCAGTGATAGAATTTATTGGGAGTTGTAGTCCCTCTAGGGAGCAGTGACAGGATATGCTGGGAATTGTAGTCCCTCTAGGGAGCAGTGAAAGGCTATGCTGGGAGTTATAGTCCCTCTAGGGAGCAGTGACAGGGTATGCTGGGAGTTGTAGTCCCTCTAGGGAGCAGTGACAGGATATGCTGGGAGTTGTAGTCCCTCTAGGGAGCAGTGACAGGTTATGCTGGGAGTTGTAGTCCCTCTAGGGAGCAGTGACAGGATATGCTGGGAGTTGTAGTCCCTCTAGGGAGCAGTGACAGGCTATGCTGGGAGTTGTAGTCCCTCTAGGAGCAATGAAAGGACATACTAGGAGTTATAGTCCCTCTAGGAGCAGTGACAGGATATGCTAGGAATTATAGTATATCTAGGGAGCAGTGGCAGGATATGCTAGGAATTATAGTCCATCTAGGGAGAAGTGACAGAACATGGTAGGAGTTGTAGTCCCTCTAGGAGCAGTGACAGGACATGCTAGAAGTTATAGTCCCTCTAGGAGCAGTGACAGGATATGCTGGGAGTTGTAGTCCCTCTAGGAGCAGTGACAGGATATGCTAGGAATTATAGTCCCTCTAGGGAACAGTGACAGGATATGCTAGGAGTTATAGTCCCTCTAGGAGCAGTGACAGGATATGCTAGGAACTATGGTCCCTCTAGGGAGCAGTGGCAGGATATGCTAGGAATTATAGTCCATCTAGGGAGAAGTGACAGGACATGCTAGGAGTTGTAGTCCCTCTAGGAGCAGTGAAAGGACATACTATGAGTTATAGTCCCTCTAGGAGCAGTGACAGGATATGCTAGGAGTTATAGTCCCTCTAGGAGCAGTGACAGGATATGCTAGGAGTTATAGTCCCTCTAGGAGCAGTGGCAGGATATGCTAGGAGTTATAGTCCCTCTAGGAGCAGTGGCAGGATATGCTAGGAGTTATAGTCCTTCTAGGAGCAGTGACAGGACATGCGAGGAGTTATAGTCCCTCTAGGAGCAGTGGCAGGACATGCTAGGAGTTATAGTCCCTCTAGGAGCAGTGACAGGACATGCTAGGAGTTATAGTCCCTCTAGGAGCAGTGACAGGATATGCTAGGAGTTATAGTCCCTCTAGGAGCAGTGGCAGGATATGCTAGGAGTTATAGTCCTTCTAGGAGCAGTGGCAGGATATGCTAGGAGTTATAGTCCTTCTAGGAGCAGTGACAGGACATGCGAGGAGTTATAGTCCCTCTAGGAGCAGTGGCAGGATATGCTAGGAGTTGTAGTCCTTCTAGGAGCAGTGACAGGACATGCGAGGAGTTATAGTCCATCTAGGGAGCAGTGACAGGACATACTAGGAGTTATAGTCCCTCTAGGAGCAGTGACAGGACATGCTATGAATTATAGTCCCTCTAGGGAACAGTGACAGGACATACTAGGAGTTATAGTCCCTCTAGGAGCAGTGACAGGACATGCTAGGAAGTATAGTCCCTCTAGGAGCAGTGACAGGACATGCTAGGAGTTATAGTCCCTCTAGGAGCAGTGACAGGACATACTAGGAGTTATAATCCCTCTAGGGGGCATTGACAGTTATAGTCCCTCTAGGAGCAGTGACAGGATATGCTAGGAATTATAGTCCCTCTAGGGAACAGTGACAGGACATACTAGGAGTTGTAGTCCCTCTAGGAGCAGTGACAGGACATGCTAGAAGTTATAGTCCCTCTAGGAGCAGTGACAGGATATGCTAGGAGTTATAGTCCCTCTAGGAGCAGTGACAGGACATGCTAGGAAGTATAGTCCCTCTAGGAGCAGTGACAGGACATGCTAGGAGTTATAGTCCCTCTAGGAGCAGTGACAGGACATACTAGGAGTTTTAATCCCTCTAGGGGGCATTGACAGTTATAGTCCCTCTAGGAGCAGTTATAGTCCCTCTAGGAGCAGTGACAGGATATGCTAGGAGTTATAGTCCCTCTAGGAGCAGTGACAGGACATGCTAGGAGTTATAGTCCCTCTAGGAGCAGTGACAGGACATACTAGGAGTTATAGTCCCTCTAGGGGGCATTGACAGTTATAGTCCCTCTAGGAGCAGTTATAATCCCTCTAGGAGCAGTGACAGGACATACTAGCAGTTATAGTCCCTCTAGGAGCACTAACAGGACACACTAGGAGTTATAGTCCCTCTAGGAGCAGTGACAGGAAATGCTAGGAGTTAGAGTCCCTCTAGGAGCAGTGACAGGGCATGCTAGGAGTTATAATCCCTCTAGGAACAGTGACAGGATATGCTAGGAGTTGTAGTCCCTCTAGGAGCAGTGACAGGATATGCTAGGAATTATAGTCCATCTAGGGAGCAGTGACAGGATATGCTAGGAGTTGTAGTCCCTCTAGGAGCAGTGACAGGACATGCTAGAAGTTATAGTCCCTCTAGGAGCAGTGACAGGACATGCTAGAAGTTATAGTCCCTCTAGGAGCAGTGACAGGACATACTAGGAGTTGTAGTCCCTCTAGGAGCAGTAGCAGGACATACTAGAAGTTATTGTCCCTCTAGGAGCAGTGACAGGATATGCTAGGAATTATAGTCCCTCTAGGGAGCAGTGACAGGATATGCTAGGAATTATAGTCCCTCTAGGAAGCAGTGACAGGACATGCTAGGAGTTGTAGTCCCTCTAGGAGCAATGAAAGGACATACTAGGAGTTATAGTCCCTCTAGGAGCAGTGACAGGATATGCTAGGAATTATAGTATATCTAGGGAGCAGTGGCAGGATATGCTAGGAGTTGTAGTCCCTTTAGGAGCAGTGACAGGAGGTGCTGGGAGTTGTAGTCCCTCTAGGGGGCAGTGACAGGATATGTTAAGAGTTATATTTCCTAAAGAGGGCAGTGACTGGAGGTGCTGGAAGTTGTAGTTCCTCTAGGGGGAAGTGACAGGATATGCTGGGAGTTGTAGTCTCTCTAGGGGGCAGTGGCAAGATATGCTAAAAGTTTCAGTCCCTCTAGGGGGCAGTGACAGGATATGTTAGGAGTTGTAGTCCCTCTAGGAAGCAATAAAAGGATATGTTGGGAGTTGTAGTCCCTCTAGGAGGCAGTGACAGGAGGTGCTGGGAGTTGTAGTCCCTCTATGGCGCAGTAACTGGATATGTTGGGAGTTGTAGTCCCTTTAGGGATCACTGACAGGAGGTGCTGGGAATTGTAGTCCCTCTAGAGGGCAGTGACTGGAGGTGCTGGGAGTTGTGGTCCCTCTGGTGGGCAGTGATAGAATTTATTGGGAGTTGTAGTCCCTCTAGGGAGCAGTGACAGGATATGCTGGGAATTGTAGTCCCTCTAGGGAGCAGTGAAAGGCTATGCTGGGAGTTATAGTCCCTCTAGGGAGCAGTGACAGGGTATGCTGGGAGTTGTAGTCCCTCTAGGGAGCAGTGACAGGATATGCTGGGAGTTGTAGTCCCTCTAGGGAGCAGTGACAGGTTATGCTGGGAGTTGTAGTCCCTCTAGGGAGCAGTGACAGGATATGCTGGGAGTTGTAGTCCCTCTAGGGAGCAGTGACAGGCTATGCTGGGAGTTGTAGTCCCTCTAGGAGCAATGAAAGGACATACTAGGAGTTATAGTCCCTCTAGGAGCAGTGACAGGATATGCTAGGAATTATAGTATATCTAGGGAGCAGTGGCAGGATATGCTAGGAGTTGTAGTCCCTTTAGGAGCAGTGACAGGAGGTGCTGGGAGTTGTAGTCCCTCTAGGGGGCAGTGACAGGATATGTTAAGAGTTATATTTCCTAAAGAGGGCAGTGACTGGAGGTGCTGGAAGTTGTAGTTCCTCTAGGGGGAAGTGACAGGATATGCTGGGAGTTGTAGTCTCTCTAGGGGTAGTGGCAAGATATGCTAAAAGTTTCAGTCCCTCTAGGGGGCAGTGACAGGATATGTTAGGAGTTGTAGTCCCTCTAGGAAGCAATAAAAGGATATGTTGGGAGTTGTAGTCCCTCTAGGAGGCAGTGACAGGAGGTGCTGGGAGTTGTAGTCCCTCTATGGCGCAGTAACTGGATATGTTGGGAGTTGTAGTCCCTTTAGGGATCAGTGACAGGAGGTGCTGGGAATTGTAGTCCCTCTAGAGGGCAGTGACTGGAGGTGCTGGGAGTTGTGGTCCCTCTGGTGGGCAGTGATAGAATTTATTGGGAGTTGTAGTCCCTCTAGGGAGCAGTGACAGGATATGCTGGGAATTGTAGTCCCTCTAGGGAGCAGTGAAAGGCTATGCTGGGAGTTATAGTCCCTCTAGGGAGCAGTGACAGGGTATGCTGGGAGTTGTAGTCCCTCTAGGGAGCAGTGACAGGATATGCTGGGAGTTGTAGTCCCTCTAGGGAGCAGTGACAGGTTATGCTGGGAGTTGTAGTCCCTCTAGGGAGCAGTGACAGGATATGCTGGGAGTTGTAGTCCCTCTAGGGAGCAGTGACAGGCTATGCTGGGAGTTATAGTCCCTCTAGGAGCAGTGGCAGGATATGCTAGGAGTTATAGTCCTTCTAGGAGCAGTGGCAGGATATGCTAGGAGTTATAGTCCTTCTAGGAGCAGTGACAGGACATGCGAGGAGTTATAGTCCCTCTAGGAGCAGTGGCAGGATATGCTAGGAGTTGTAGTCCTTCTAGGAGCAGTGACAGGACATGCGAGGAGTTATAGTCCATCTAGGGAGCAGTGACAGGACATACTAGGAGTTATAGTCCCTCTAGGAGCAGTGACAGGACATGCTATGAATTATAGTCCCTCTAGGGAACAGTGACAGGACATACTAGGAGTTATAGTCCCTCTAGGAGCAGTGACAGGACATGCTAGGAGTTATAGTCCCTCTAGGAGCAGTGACAGGACATGCTAGGAGTTATAGTCCCTCTAGGAGCAGTGACAGGACATGCTAGGAGTTATAGTCCCTCTAGGAGCAGTGACAGGACATACTAGGAGTTATAATCCCTCTAGGGGGCATTGACAGTTATAGTCCCTCTAGGAGCAGTGACAGGACATGCTAGGAGTTATAGTCCCTCTAGGAGCAGTGACAGGACATACTAGGAGTTATAATCCCTCTAGGGGGCATTGACAGTTATAGTCCCTCTAGGAGCAGTGACAGGATATGCTAGGAATTATAGTCCCTCTAGGGAACAGTGACAGGACATACTAGGAGTTGTAGTCCCTCTAGGAGCAGTGACAGGACATGCTAGAAGTTATAGTCCCTCTAGGAGCAGTGACAGGATATGCTAGGAGTTATAGTCCCTCTAGGAGCAGTGACAGGACATGCTAGGAAGTATAGTCCCTCTAGGAGCAGTGACAGGACATGCTAGGAGTTATAGTCCCTCTAGGAGCAGTGACAGGACATACTAGGAGTTTTAATCCCTCTAGGGGGCATTGACAGTTATAGTCCCTCTAGGAGCAGTTATAGTCCCTCTAGGAGCAGTGACAGGACATACTAGGAGTTATAGTCCCTCTAGGGGGCATTGACAGTTATAGTCCCTCTAGGAGCAGTTATAATCCCTCTAGGAGCAGTGACAGGACATACTAGCAGTTATAGTCCCTCTAGGAGCACTAACAGGACACACTAGGAGTTATAGTCCCTCTAGGAGCAGTGACAGGAAATGCTAGGAGTTAGAGTCCCTCTAGGAGCAGTGACAGGGCATGCTAGGAGTTATAATCCCTCTAGGAACAGTGACAGGATATGCTAGGAGTTGTAGTCCCTCTAGGAGCAGTGACAGGATATGCTAGGAATTATAGTCCATCTAGGGAGCAGTGACAGGATATGCTAGGAGTTGTAGTCCCTCTAGGAGCAGTGACAGGACATCCTAGAAGTTATAGTCCCTCTAGGAGCAGTGACAGGACATGCTAGAAGTTATAGTCCCTCTAGGAGCAGTGACAGGACATACTAGGAGTTGTAGTCCCTCTAGGAGCAGTAGCAGGACATACTAGAAGTTATTGTCCCTCTAGGAGCAGTGACAGGATATGCTAGGAATTATAGTCCCTCTAGGGAGCAGTGACAGGATATGCTAGGAGTTGTAGTCCCTCTAGGAGCAATGAAAGGACATACTAGGAGTTATAGTCCCTCTAGGAGCAGTGACAGGATATGCTAGGAATTATAGTATATCTAGGGAGCAGTGGCAGGATATGCTAGGAGTTGTAGTCCCTTTAGGAGCAGTGACAGGAGGTGCTGGGAGTTGTAGTCCCTCTAGGGGGCAGTGACAGGATATGTTAAGAGTTATATTTCCTAAAGAGGGCAGTGACTGGAGGTGCTGGAAGTTGTAGTTCCTCTAGGGGGAAGTGACAGGATATGCTGGGAGTTGTAGTCTCTCTAGGGGGCAGTGGCAAGATATGCTAAAAGTTTCAGTCCCTCTAGGGGGCAGTGAAAGGATATGTTAGGAGTTGTAGTCCCTCTAGGAAGCAATAAAAGGATATGTTGGGAGTTGTAGTCCCTCTAGGAGGCAGTGACAGGAGGTGCTGGGAGTTGTAGTCCCTCTATGGCGCAGTAACTGGATATGTTGGGAGTTGTAGTCCCTTTAGGGATCAGTGACAGGAGGTGCTGGGAATTGTAGTCCCTCTAGAGGGCAGTGACTGGAGGTGCTGGGAGTTGTGGTCCCTCTGGTGGGCAGTGATAGAATTTATTGGGAGTTGTAGTCCCTCTAGGGAGCAGTGACAGGATATGCTGGGAATTGTAGTCCCTCTAGGGAGCAGTGAAAGGCTATGCTGGGAGTTATAGTCCCTCTAGGGAGCAGTGACAGGGTATGCTGGGAGTTGTAGTCCCTCTAGGGAGCAGTGACAGGATATGCTGGGAGTTGTAGTCCCTCTAGGGAGCAGTGACAGGTTATGCTGGGAGTTGTAGTCCCTCTAGGGAGCAGTGACAGGATATGCTGGGAGTTGTAGTCCCTCTAGGGAGCAGTGACAGGCTATGCTGGGAGTTGTAGTCCCTCTAGGAGCAATGAAAGGACATACTAGGAGTTATAGTCCCTCTAGGAGCAGTGACAGGATATGCTAGGAATTATAGTATATCTAGGGAGCAGTGGCAGGATATGCTAGGAATTATAGTCCATCTAGGGAGAAGTGACAGAACATGGTAGGATTTGTAGTCCCTCTAGGAGCAGTGACAGGACATGCTAGGAATTATAGTCCCTCTAGGGAACAGTGACAGGATATGCTAGGAGTTATAGTCCCTCTAGGAGCAGTGACAGGATATGCTAGGAACTATGGTCCCTCTAGGGAGCAGTGGCAGGATATGCTAGGAATTATAGTCCATCTAGGGAGAAGTGACAGGACATGCTAGGAGTTGTAGTCCCTCTAGGAGCAGTGAAAGGACATACTATGAGTTATAGTCCCTCTAGGAGCAGTGACAGGATATGCTAGGAGTTATAGTCCCTCTAGGAGCAGTGACAGGACATGCGAGGAGTTATAGTCCCTCTAGGAGCAGTGGCAGGACATGCTAGGAGTTATAGTCCCTCTAGGAGCAGTGACAGGACATGCTAGGAGTTATAGTCCCTCTAGGAGCAGTGACAGGATATGCTAGGAGTTATAGTCCCTCTAGGAGCAGTGGCAGGATATGCTAGGAGTTATAGTCCTTCTAGGAGCAGTGGCAGGATATGCTAGGAGTTATAGTCCTTCTAGGAGCAGTGACAGGACATGCGAGGAGTTATAGTCCCTCTAGGAGCAGTGGCAGGATATGCTAGGAGTTGTAGTCCTTCTAGGAGCAGTGACAGGACATGCGAGGAGTTATAGTCCATCTAGGGAGCAGTGACAGGACATACTAGGAGTTATAGTCCCTCTAGGAGCAGTGACAGGACATGCTATGAATTATAGTCCCTCTAGGGAACAGTGACAGGACATACTAGGAGTTATAGTCCCTCTAGGAGCAGTGACAGGACATGCTAGGAAGTATAGTCCCTCTAGGAGCAGTGACAGGACATGCTAGGAGTTATAGTCCCTCTAGGAGCAGTGACAGGACATACTAGGAGTTATAATCCCTCTAGGGGGCATTGACAGTTATAGTCCCTCTAGGAGCAGTGACAGGATATGCCAAGAGTTATAGTCCCTCTAGGGAACAGTGACAGGACATACTAGGAGTTATAGTCCCTCTAGGAGCAGTGACAGGACATGCTAGGAAGTATAGTCCCTCTAGGAGCAGTGACAGGACATGCTAGGAGTTATAGTCCCTCTAGGAGCAGTGACAGGACATACTAGGAGTTATAGTCCCTCTAGGAGCAGTGACAGGACATGCTAGGAAGTATAGTCCCTCTAGGAGCAGTGACAGGACATGCTAGGAGTTATAGTCCCTCTAGGAGCAGTGACAGGACATACTAGGAGTTATAATCCCTCTAGGGGGCATTGACAGTTATAGTCCCTCTAGGAGCAGTGACAGGATATGCTAGGAATTATAGTCCCTCTAGGGAACAGTGACAGGACATACTAGGAGTTGTAGTCCCTCTAGGAGCAGTGACAGGACATGCTAGAAGTTATAGTCCCTCTAGGAGCAGTGACAGGATATGCTAGGAGTTATAGTCCCTCTAGGAGCAGTGACAGGACATGCTAGGAAGTATAGTCCCTCTAGGAGCAGTGACAGGACATGCTAGGAGTTATAGTCCCTCTAGGAGCAGTGACAGGACATACTAGGAGTTTTAATCCCTCTAGGGGGCATTGACAGTTATAGTCCCTCTAGGAGCAGTTATAGTCCCTCTAGGAGCAGTGACAGGATATGCTAGGAGTTATAGTCCCTCTAGGGAACAGTGACAGGACATACTAGGAGTTATAGTCCCTCTAGGGGGCATTGACAGTTATAGTCCCTCTAGGAGCAGTTATAATCCCTCTAGGAGCAGTGACAGGACATACTAGCAGTTATAGTCCCTCTAGGAGCACTAACAGGACACACTAGGAGTTATAGTCCCTCTAGGAGCAGTGACAGGAAATGCTAGGAGTTAGAGTCCCTCTAGGAGCAGTGACAGGGCATGCTAGGAGTTATAATCCCTCTAGGAACAGTGACAGGATATGCTAGGAGTTGTAGTCCCTCTAGGAGCAGTGACAGGATATGCTAGGAATTATAGTCCATCTAGGGAGCAGTGACAGGATATGCTAGGAGTTGTAGTCCCTCTAGGAGCAGTGACAGGACATGCTAGAAGTTATAGTCCCTCTAGGAGCAGTGACAGGACATGCTAGAAGTTATAGTCCCTCTAGGAGCAGTGACAGGACATACTAGGAGTTGTAGTCCCTCTAGGAGCAGTAGCAGGACATACTAGAAGTTATTGTCCCTCTAGGAGCAGTGACAGGATATGCTAGGAATTATAGTCCCTCTAGGGAGCAGTGACAGGATATGCTAGGAATTATAGTCCCTCTAGGAAGCAGTGACAGGACATGCTAGGAGTTGTAGTCCCTCTAGGAGCAATGAAAGGACATACTAGGAGTTATAGTCCCTCTAGGAGCAGTGACAGGATATGCTAGGAATTATAGTATATCTAGGGAGCAGTGGCAGGATATGCTAGGAGTTGTAGTCCCTTTAGGAGCAGTGACAGGAGGTGCTGGGAGTTGTAGTCCCTCTAGGGGGCAGTGACAGGATATGTTAAGAGTTATATTTCCTAAAGAGGGCAGTGACTGGAGGTGCTGGAAGTTGTAGTTCCTCTAGGGGGAAGTGACAGGATATGCTGGGAGTTGTAGTCTCTCTAGGGGGCAGTGGCAAGATATGCTAAAAGTTTCAGTCCCTCTAGGGGGCAGTGACAGGATATGTTAGGAGTTGTAGTCCCTCTAGGAAGCAATAAAAGGATATGTTGGGAGTTGTAGTCCCTCTAGGAGGCAGTGACAGGAGGTGCTGGGAGTTGTAGTCCCTCTATGGCGCAGTAACTGGATATGTTGGGAGTTGTAGTCCCTTTAGGGATCAGTGACAGGAGGTGCTGGGAATTGTAGTCCCTCTAGAGGGCAGTGACTGGAGGTGCTGGGAGTTGTGGTCCCTCTGGTGGGCAGTGATAGAATTTATTGGGAGTTGTAGTCCCTCTAGGGAGCAGTGACAGGATATGCTGGGAATTGTAGTCCCTCTAGGGAGCAGTGAAAGGCTATGCTGGGAGTTATAGTCCCTCTAGGGAGCAGTGACAGGGTATGCTGGGAGTTGTAGTCCCTCTAGGGAGCAGTGACAGGATATGCTGGGAGTTGTAGTCCCTCTAGGGAGCAGTGACAGGTTATGCTGGGAGTTGTAGTCCCTCTAGGGAGCAGTGACAGGATATGCTGGGAGTTGTAGTCCCTCTAGGGAGCAGTGACAGGCTATGCTGGGAGTTGTAGTCCCTCTAGGAGCAATGAAAGGACATACTAGGAGTTATAGTCCCTCTAGGAGCAGTGACAGGATATGCTAGGAATTATAGTATATCTAGGGAGCAGTGGCAGGATATGCTAGGAGTTGTAGTCCCTTTAGGAGCAGTGACAGGAGGTGCTGGGAGTTGTAGTCCCTCTAGGGGGCAGTGACAGGATATGTTAAGAGTTATATTTCCTAAAGAGGGCAGTGACTGGAGGTGCTGGAAGTTGTAGTTCCTCTAGGGGGAAGTGACAGGATATGCTGGGAGTTGTAGTCTCTCTAGGGGGCAGTGGCAAGATATGCTAAAAGTTTCAGTCCCTCTAGGGGGCAGTGACAGGATATGTTAGGAGTTGTAGTCCCTCTAGGAAGCAATAAAAGGATATGTTGGGAGTTGTAGTCCCTCTAGGAGGCAGTGACAGGAGGTGCTGGGAGTTGTAGTCCCTCTATGGCGCAGTAACTGGATATGTTGGGAGTTGTAGTCCCTTTAGGGATCAGTGACAGGAGGTGCTGGGAATTGTAGTCCCTCTAGAGGGCAGTGACTGGAGGTGCTGGGAGTTGTGGTCCCTCTGGTGGGCAGTGATAGAATTTATTGGGAGTTGTAGTCCCTCTAGGGAGCAGTGACAGGATATGCTGGGAATTGTAGTCCCTCTAGGGAGCAGTGAAAGGCTATGCTGGGAGTTATAGTCCCTCTAGGGAGCAGTGACAGGGTATGCTGGGAGTTGTAGTCCCTCTAGGGAGCAGTGACAGGATATGCTGGGAGTTGTAGTCCCTCTAGGGAGCAGTGACAGGTTATGCTGGGAGTTGTAGTCCCTCTAGGGAGCAGTGACAGGATATGCTGGGAGTTGTAGTCCCTCTAGGGAGCAGTGACAGGCTATGCTGGGAGTTATAGTCCCTCTAGGAGCAGTGGCAGGATATGCTAGGAGTTATAGTCCTTCTAGGAGCAGTGGCAGGATATGCTAGGAGTTATAGTCCTTCTAGGAGCAGTGACAGGACATGCGAGGAGTTATAGTCCCTCTAGGAGCAGTGGCAGGATATGCTAGGAGTTGTAGTCCTTCTAGGAGCAGTGACAGGACATGCGAGGAGTTATAGTCCATCTAGGGAGCAGTGACAGGACATACTAGGAGTTATAGTCCCTCTAGGAGCAGTGGCAGGATATGCTAGGAGTTATAGTCCTTCTAGGAGCAGTGGCAGGATATGCTAGGAGTTAAAGTCCTTCTAGGAGCAGTGACAGGACATGCGAGGAGTTATAGTCCCTCTAGGAGCAGTGGCAGGATATGCTAGGAGTTGTAGTCCTTCTAGGAGCAGTGACAGGACATGCGAGGAGTTATAGTCCATCTAGGGAGCAGTGAGAGGATATGCTAGGAGTTATAGTCCCTCTAGGAGCAGTGACAGGACATGCTATGAATTATAGTCCCTCTAGGGAACAGTGACAGGACATACTAGGAGTTATAGTCCCTCTAGGAGCAGTGACAGGACATGCTAGGAGTTATAGTCCCTCTAGGAGCAGTGACAGGACATGCTAGGAGTTATAGTCCCTCTAGGAGCAGTGACAGGACATGCTAGGAGTTATAGTCCCTCTAGGAGCAGTGACAGGACATACTAGGAGTTATAATCCCTCTAGGGGGCATTGACAGTTATAGTCCCTCTAGGAGCAGTGACAGGACATGCTAGGAGTTATAGTCCCTCTAGGAGCAGTGACAGGACATACTAGGAGTTATAATCCCTCTAGGGGGCATTGACAGTTATAGTCCCTCTAGGAGCAGTGACAGGATATGCTAGGAATTATAGTCCCTCTAGGGAACAGTGACAGGACATACTAGGAGTTGTAGTCCCTCTAGGAGCAGTGACAGGACATGCTAGAAGTTATAGTCCCTCTAGGAGCAGTGACAGGATATGCTAGGAGTTATAGTCCCTCTAGGAGCAGTGACAGGACATGCTAGGAAGTATAGTCCCTCTAGGAGCAGTGACAGGACATGCTAGGAGTTATAGTCCCTCTAGGAGCAGTGACAGGACATACTAGGAGTTTTAATCCCTCTAGGGGGCATTGACAGTTATAGTCCCTCTAGGAGCAGTTATAGTCCCTCTAGGAGCAGTGACAGGACATACTAGGAGTTATAGTCCCTCTAGGGGGCATTGACAGTTATAGTCCCTCTAGGAGCAGTTATAATCCCTCTAGGAGCAGTGACAGGACATACTAGCAGTTATAGTCCCTCTAGGAGCACTAACAGGACACACTAGGAGTTATAGTCCCTCTAGGAGCAGTGACAGGAAATGCTAGGAGTTAGAGTCCCTCTAGGAGCAGTGACAGGGCATGCTAGGAGTTATAATCCCTCTAGGAACAGTGACAGGATATGCTAGGAGTTGTAGTCCCTCTAGGAGCAGTGACAGGATATGCTAGGAATTATAGTCCATCTAGGGAGCAGTGACAGGATATGCTAGGAGTTGTAGTCCCTCTAGGAGCAGTGACAGGACATCCTAGAAGTTATAGTCCCTCTAGGAGCAGTGACAGGACATGCTAGAAGTTATAGTCCCTCTAGGAGCAGTGACAGGACATACTAGGAGTTGTAGTCCCTCTAGGAGCAGTAGCAGGACATACTAGAAGTTATTGTCCCTCTAGGAGCAGTGACAGGATATGCTAGGAATTATAGTCCCTCTAGGGAGCAGTGACAGGATATGCTAGGAGTTGTAGTCCCTCTAGGAGCAATGAAAGGACATACTAGGAGTTATAGTCCCTCTAGGAGCAGTGACAGGATATGCTAGGAATTATAGTATATCTAGGGAGCAGTGGCAGGATATGCTAGGAGTTGTAGTCCCTTTAGGAGCAGTGACAGGAGGTGCTGGGAGTTGTAGTCCCTCTAGGGGGCAGTGACAGGATATGTTAAGAGTTATATTTCCTAAAGAGGGCAGTGACTGGAGGTGCTGGAAGTTGTAGTTCCTCTAGGGGGAAGTGACAGGATATGCTGGGAGTTGTAGTCTCTCTAGGGGGCAGTGGCAAGATATGCTAAAAGTTTCAGTCCCTCTAGGGGGCAGTGAAAGGATATGTTAGGAGTTGTAGTCCCTCTAGGAAGCAATAAAAGGATATGTTGGGAGTTGTAGTCCCTCTAGGAGGCAGTGACAGGAGGTGCTGGGAGTTGTAGTCCCTCTATGGCGCAGTAACTGGATATGTTGGGAGTTGTAGTCCCTTTAGGGATCAGTGACAGGAGGTGCTGGGAATTGTAGTCCCTCTAGAGGGCAGTGACTGGAGGTGCTGGGAGTTGTGGTCCCTCTGGTGGGCAGTGATAGAATTTATTGGGAGTTGTAGTCCCTCTAGGGAGCAGTGACAGGATATGCTGGGAATTGTAGTCCCTCTAGGGAGCAGTGAAAGGCTATGCTGGGAGTTATAGTCCCTCTAGGGAGCAGTGACAGGGTATGCTGGGAGTTGTAGTCCCTCTAGGGAGCAGTGACAGGATATGCTGGGAGTTGTAGTCCCTCTAGGGAGCAGTGACAGGTTATGCTGGGAGTTGTAGTCCCTCTAGGGAGCAGTGACAGGATATGCTGGGAGTTGTAGTCCCTCTAGGGAGCAGTGACAGGCTATGCTGGGAGTTGTAGTCCCTCTAGGAGCAATGAAAGGACATACTAGGAGTTATAGTCCCTCTAGGAGCAGTGACAGGATATGCTAGGAATTATAGTATATCTAGGGAGCAGTGGCAGGATATGCTAGGAATTATAGTCCATCTAGGGAGAAGTGACAGAACATGGTAGGAGTTGTAGTCCCTCTAGGAGCAGTGACAGGACATGCTAGAAGTTATAGTCCCTCTAGGAGCAGTGACAGGATATGCTGGGAGTTGTAGTCCCTCTAGGAGCAGTGACAGGATATGCTAGGAATTATAGTCCCTCTAGGGAACAGTGACAGGATATGCTAGGAGTTATAGTCCCTCTAGGAGCAGTGACAGGATATGCTAGGAACTATGGTCCCTCTAGGGAGCAGTGGCAGGATATGCTAGGAATTATAGTCCATCTAGGGAGAAGTGACAGGACATGCTAGGAGTTGTAGTCCCTCTAGGAGCAGTGAAAGGACATACTATGAGTTATAGTCCCTCTAGGAGCAGTGACAGGATATGCTAGGAGTTATAGTCCCTCTAGGAGCAGTGACAGGATATGCTAGGAGTTATAGTCCCTCTAGGAGCAGTGGCAGGATATGCTAGGAGTTATAGTCCCTCTAGGAGCAGTGGCAGGATATGCTAGGAGTTATAGTCCTTCTAGGAGCAGTGACAGGACATGCGAGGAGTTATAGTCCCTCTAGGAGCAGTGGCAGGACATGCTAGGAGTTATAGTCCCTCTAGGAGCAGTGACAGGACATGCTAGGAGTTATAGTCCCTCTAGGAGCAGTGACAGGATATGCTAGGAGTTATAGTCCCTCTAGGAGCAGTGGCAGGATATGCTAGGAGTTATAGTCCTTCTAGGAGCAGTGGCAGGATATGCTAGGAGTTATAGTCCTTCTAGGAGCAGTGACAGGACATGCGAGGAGTTATAGTCCCTCTAGGAGCAGTGGCAGGATATGCTAGGAGTTGTAGTCCTTCTAGGAGCAGTGACAGGACATGCGAGGAGTTATAGTCCATCTAGGGAGCAGTGACAGGACATACTAGGAGTTATAGTCCCTCTAGGAGCAGTGACAGGACATGCTATGAATTATAGTCCCTCTAGGGAACAGTGACAGGACATACTAGGAGTTATAGTCCCTCTAGGAGCAGTGACAGGACATGCTAGGAAGTATAGTCCCTCTAGGAGCAGTGACAGGACATGCTAGGAGTTATAGTCCCTCTAGGAGCAGTGACAGGACATACTAGGAGTTATAATCCCTCTAGGGGGCATTGACAGTTATAGTCCCTCTAGGAGCAGTGACAGGATATGCTAGGAATTATAGTCCCTCTAGGGAACAGTGACAGGACATACTAGGAGTTGTAGTCCCTCTAGGAGCAGTGACAGGACATGCTAGAAGTTATAGTCCCTCTAGGAGCAGTGACAGGATATGCTAGGAGTTATAGTCCCTCTAGGAGCAGTGACAGGACATGCTAGGAAGTATAGTCCCTCTAGGAGCAGTGACAGGACATGCTAGGAGTTATAGTCCCTCTAGGAGCAGTGACAGGACATACTAGGAGTTTTAATCCCTCTAGGGGGCATTGACAGTTATAGTCCCTCTAGGAGCAGTTATAGTCCCTCTAGGAGCAGTGACAGGATATGCTAGGAGTTATAGTCCCTCTAGGAGCAGTGACAGGACATGCTAGGAGTTATAGTCCCTCTAGGAGCAGTGACAGGACATACTAGGAGTTATAGTCCCTCTAGGGGGCATTGACAGTTATAGTCCCTCTAGGAGCAGTTATAATCCCTCTAGGAGCAGTGACAGGACATACTAGCAGTTATAGTCCCTCTAGGAGCACTAACAGGACACACTAGGAGTTATAGTCCCTCTAGGAGCAGTGACAGGAAATGCTAGGAGTTAGAGTCCCTCTAGGAGCAGTGACAGGGCATGCTAGGAGTTATAATCCCTCTAGGAACAGTGACAGGATATGCTAGGAGTTGTAGTCCCTCTAGGAGCAGTGACAGGATATGCTAGGAATTATAGTCCATCTAGGGAGCAGTGACAGGATATGCTAGGAGTTGTAGTCCCTCTAGGAGCAGTGACAGGACATGCTAGAAGTTATAGTCCCTCTAGGAGCAGTGACAGGACATGCTAGAAGTTATAGTCCCTCTAGGAGCAGTGACAGGACATACTAGGAGTTGTAGTCCCTCTAGGAGCAGTAGCAGGACATACTAGAAGTTATTGTCCCTCTAGGAGCAGTGACAGGATATGCTAGGAATTATAGTCCCTCTAGGGAGCAGTGACAGGATATGCTAGGAATTATAGTCCCTCTAGGAAGCAGTGACAGGACATGCTAGGAGTTGTAGTCCCTCTAGGAGCAATGAAAGGACATACTAGGAGTTATAGTCCCTCTAGGAGCAGTGACAGGATATGCTAGGAATTATAGTATATCTAGGGAGCAGTGGCAGGATATGCTAGGAGTTGTAGTCCCTTTAGGAGCAGTGACAGGAGGTGCTGGGAGTTGTAGTCCCTCTAGGGGGCAGTGACAGGATATGTTAAGAGTTATATTTCCTAAAGAGGGCAGTGACTGGAGGTGCTGGAAGTTGTAGTTCCTCTAGGGGGAAGTGACAGGATATGCTGGGAGTTGTAGTCTCTCTAGGGGGCAGTGGCAAGATATGCTAAAAGTTTCAGTCCCTCTAGGGGGCAGTGACAGGATATGTTAGGAGTTGTAGTCCCTCTAGGAAGCAATAAAAGGATATGTTGGGAGTTGTAGTCCCTCTAGGAGGCAGTGACAGGAGGTGCTGGGAGTTGTAGTCCCTCTATGGCGCAGTAACTGGATATGTTGGGAGTTGTAGTCCCTTTAGGGATCAGTGACAGGAGGTGCTGGGAATTGTAGTCCCTCTAGAGGGCAGTGACTGGAGGTGCTGGGAGTTGTGGTCCCTCTGGTGGGCAGTGATAGAATTTATTGGGAGTTGTAGTCCCTCTAGGGAGCAGTGACAGGATATGCTGGGAATTGTAGTCCCTCTAGGGAGCAGTGAAAGGCTATGCTGGGAGTTATAGTCCCTCTAGGGAGCAGTGACAGGGTATGCTGGGAGTTGTAGTCCCTCTAGGGAGCAGTGACAGGATATGCTGGGAGTTGTAGTCCCTCTAGGGAGCAGTGACAGGTTATGCTGGGAGTTGTAGTCCCTCTAGGGAGCAGTGACAGGATATGCTGGGAGTTGTAGTCCCTCTAGGGAGCAGTGACAGGCTATGCTGGGAGTTGTAGTCCCTCTAGGAGCAATGAAAGGACATACTAGGAGTTATAGTCCCTCTAGGAGCAGTGACAGGATATGCTAGGAATTATAGTATATCTAGGGAGCAGTGGCAGGATATGCTAGGAGTTGTAGTCCCTTTAGGAGCAGTGACAGGAGGTGCTGGGAGTTGTAGTCCCTCTAGGGGGCAGTGACAGGATATGTTAAGAGTTATATTTCCTAAAGAGGGCAGTGACTGGAGGTGCTGGAAGTTGTAGTTCCTCTAGGGGGAAGTGACAGGATATGCTGGGAGTTGTAGTCTCTCTAGGGGGCAGTGGCAAGATATGCTAAAAGTTTCAGTCCCTCTAGGGGGCAGTGACAGGATATGTTAGGAGTTGTAGTCCCTCTAGGAAGCAATAAAAGGATATGTTGGGAGTTGTAGTCCCTCTAGGAGGCAGTGACAGGAGGTGCTGGGAGTTGTAGTCCCTCTATGGCGCAGTAACTGGATATGTTGGGAGTTGTAGTCCCTTTAGGGATCAGTGACAGGAGGTGCTGGGAATTGTAGTCCCTCTAGAGGGCAGTGACTGGAGGTGCTGGGAGTTGTGGTCCCTCTGGTGGGCAGTGATAGAATTTATTGGGAGTTGTAGTCCCTCTAGGGAGCAGTGACAGGATATGCTGGGAATTGTAGTCCCTCTAGGGAGCAGTGAAAGGCTATGCTGGGAGTTATAGTCCCTCTAGGGAGCAGTGACAGGGTATGCTGGGAGTTGTAGTCCCTCTAGGGAGCAGTGACAGGATATGCTGGGAGTTGTAGTCCCTCTAGGGAGCAGTGACAGGTTATGCTGGGAGTTGTAGTCCCTCTAGGGAGCAGTGACAGGATATGCTGGGAGTTGTAGTCCCTCTAGGGAGCAGTGACAGGCTATGCTGGGAGTTATAGTCCCTCTAGGAGCAGTGGCAGGATATGCTAGGAGTTATAGTCCTTCTAGGAGCAGTGGCAGGATATGCTAGGAGTTATAGTCCTTCTAGGAGCAGTGACAGGACATGTGAGGAGTTATAGTCCCTCTAGGAGCAGTGGCAGGATATGCTAGGAGTTGTAGTCCTTCTAGGAGCAGTGACAGGACATGCGAGGAGTTATAGTCCATCTAGGGAGCAGTGACAGGACATACTAGGAGTTATAGTCCCTCTAGGAGCAGTGACAGGACATGCTATGAATTATAGTCCCTCTAGGGAACAGTGACAGGACATACTAGGAGTTATAGTCCCTCTAGGAGCAGTGACAGGACATGCTAGGAGTTATAGTCCCTCTAGGAGCAGTGACAGGACATGCTAGGAGTTATAGTCCCTCTAGGAGCAGTGACAGGACATGCTAGGAGTTATAGTCCCTCTAGGAGCAGTGACAGGACATACTAGGAGTTATAATCCCTCTAGGGGGCATTGACAGTTATAGTCCCTCTAGGAGCAGTGACAGGACATGCTAGGAGTTATAGTCCCTCTAGGAGCAGTGACAGGACATACTAGGAGTTATAATCCCTCTAGGGGGCATTGACAGTTATAGTCCCTCTAGGAGCAGTGACAGGATATGCTAGGAATTATAGTCCCTCTAGGGAACAGTGACAGGACATACTAGGAGTTGTAGTCCCTCTAGGAGCAGTGACAGGACATGCTAGAAGTTATAGTCCCTCTAGGAGCAGTGACAGGATATGCTAGGAGTTATAGTCCCTCTAGGAGCAGTGACAGGACATGCTAGGAGTTATAGTCCCTCTAGGAGCAGTGACAGGACATACTAGGAGTTTTAATCCCTCTAGGGGGCATTGACAGTTATAGTCCCTCTAGGAGCAGTTATAGTCCCTCTAGGAGCAGTGACAGGACATACTAGGAGTTATAGTCCCTCTAGGGGGCATTGACAGTTATAGTCCCTCTAGGAGCAGTTATAATCCCTCTAGGAGCAGTGACAGGACATACTAGCAGTTATAGTCCCTCTAGGAGCACTAACAGGACACACTAGGAGTTATAGTCCCTCTAGGAGCAGTGACAGGAAATGCTAGGAGTTAGAGTCCCTCTAGGAGCAGTGACAGGGCATGCTAGGAGTTATAATCCCTCTAGGAACAGTGACAGGATATGCTAGGAGTTGTAGTCCCTCTAGGAGCAGTGACAGGATATGCTAGGAATTATAGTCCATCTAGGGAGCAGTGACAGGATATGCTAGGAGTTGTAGTCCCTCTAGGAGCAGTGACAGGACATCCTAGAAGTTATAGTCCCTCTAGGAGCAGTGACAGGACATGCTAGAAGTTATAGTCCCTCTAGGAGCAGTGACAGGACATACTAGGAGTTGTAGTCCCTCTAGGAGCAGTAGCAGGACATACTAGAAGTTATTGTCCCTCTAGGAGCAGTGACAGGATATGCTAGGAATTATAGTCCCTCTAGGGAGCAGTGACAGGATATGCTAGGAGTTGTAGTCCCTCTAGGAGCAATGAAAGGACATACTAGGAGTTATAGTCCCTCTAGGAGCAGTGACAGGATATGCTAGGAATTATAGTATATCTAGGGAGCAGTGGCAGGATATGCTAGGAGTTGTAGTCCCTTTAGGAGCAGTGACAGGAGGTGCTGGGAGTTGTAGTCCCTCTAGGGGGCAGTGACAGGATATGTTAAGAGTTATATTTCCTAAAGAGGGCAGTGACTGGAGGTGCTGGAAGTTGTAGTTCCTCTAGGGGGAAGTGACAGGATATGCTGGGAGTTGTAGTCTCTCTAGGGGGCAGTGGCAAGATATGCTAAAAGTTTCAGTCCCTCTAGGGGGCAGTGAAAGGATATGTTAGGAGTTGTAGTCCCTCTAGGAAGCAATAAAAGGATATGTTGGGAGTTGTAGTCCCTCTAGGAGGCAGTGACAGGAGGTGCTGGGAGTTGTAGTCCCTCTATGGCGCAGTAACTGGATATGTTGGGAGTTGTAGTCCCTTTAGGGATCAGTGACAGGAGGTGCTGGGAATTGTAGTCCCTCTAGAGGGCAGTGACTGGAGGTGCTGGGAGTTGTGGTCCCTCTGGTGGGCAGTGATAGAATTTATTGGGAGTTGTAGTCCCTCTAGGGAGCAGTGACAGGATATGCTGGGAATTGTAGTCCCTCTAGGGAGCAGTGAAAGGCTATGCTGGGAGTTATAGTCCCTCTAGGGAGCAGTGACAGGGTATGCTGGGAGTTGTAGTCCCTCTAGGGAGCAGTGACAGGATATGCTGGGAGTTGTAGTCCCTCTAGGGAGCAGTGACAGGTTATGCTGGGAGTTGTAGTCCCTCTAGGGAGCAGTGACAGGATATGCTGGGAGTTGTAGTCCCTCTAGGGAGCAGTGACAGGCTATGCTGGGAGTTGTAGTCCCTCTAGGGAGCAGTGACAGGATATCCTGGGAATTGTAGTCCCTCTAGGAGCAGTGAAAGGCTATGCTGGGAGTTGTAGTCCCTCTAGGAAGCAGTGACAGGGTATGCTGGGAGATGTAGTCCCTCTAGGGAGCAGTGACAGGCTATGCTGGGAGTTGTAGTCCCTCTAGGGAGCAGTGACAGGGTATGCTGGGAGTTGTAGTCCCTCTAGGGAGCAGTGACAGGTTATGTTGGGAGTTGTAGTCCCTCTAGGGAGCAGTGACAGGATATGCTGGGAGTTGTAGTCCCTCTAGGGAACAGTGACAGGATATCCTGGGAATTGTAGTCCCTCTAGGAGCAGTGAAAGGCTATGCTGGGAGTTGTAGTCCCTCTAGGAAGCAGTGACAGGGTATGCTGGGAGATGTAGTCCCTCTAGGGAGCAGTGACAGGCTATGCTGGGAGTTGTAGTCCCTCTAGGGAGCAGTGACAGGGTATGCTGGGAGTTGTAGTCCCTCTAGGGAGCAGTGACAGGTTATGTTGGGAGTTGTAGTCCCTCTAGGGAGCAGTGACAGGATATGCTGGGAGTTGTAGTCCCTCTAGGGAACAGTGACAGGACATGCTAGAAGTTATAGTCCCTCTAGGAGCAGTGACAGGACATGCTAGGAGTTAACAGGATATTAACAGGACATACTAACAGGACATACTAGGAGTTATAGTTCCTCTAGGAGCAGTGACAGGACATGCTAGGAAGTATAGTCCCTCTAGGAGCAGTGACAGGATATGCTAGGAGTTGTAGTCCCTCTAGGAAGCAGTGACAGGACATGCTAGAAGTTATAGTCCCTCTAGCAGCAGTAGCAGGACATACTAGGAGTTATTGTCCCTCTAGGAGCAGTGACAGGATATGCTACGAATTATAGTATATCTAGGGAGCAGTTACAGGATATGCTGGGAGTTGTAGTCCCTTTAGGAGCAGTGACAGGACATGCTAGAAGTTATAGTCCCTCTAGGAGCAGTGACAGGATATGTTGGGAGTTGTAGTCCCTCTAGGAGGCAGTGGCAGGAGGTGCTGGGAGTTGTAGTCCCTCTAGGGGGCAGTGACAGGATATGTTAAGAGTTATATTTCCTAAAGAGGGCAGTGACTGGAGGTGCTGGAAGTTGTAATTCCTCTAGGGGGAAGTGACAGGATATGTTAGGAGTTGTAGTCCCTCTAGGAAACAATAAAAGGATATGTTGGGAGTTGTAGTCCCTCTAGGAGGCAGTGACAGGGGGTGCTGGGAGTTGTAGTCCCTCTATGTCGCAGTGACAGGATATGTTAGGAGTTGTAGTCCCTCTAGGGAGCAGTGACAGGATATGCTGGGAGTTGTAGTCCCTCTAGGGGGTCAGTGACATGTTATGTTGGGAGTTGTAGTCCCTCAAGGGAGCAGTGACAGGTTATGCTGGGAGTTGTAGTCCCTCTAGGGAGCAGTGACAGGATATGCTGGGAATTGTAGTCCCTCTAGGGAGCAGTGAAAGGCTATGCTGGGAGTTGTAGTCCCTCTAGGGAGCAGTGACAGGGTATGCTGAGAGATGTATTCCCTCTAGGGAGCAGTGACAGGGTATGCTGGGAGTTGTAGTCCCTCTAGGGAGCAGTGAAAGGCTATGCTGGGAGTTGTAGTCCCTCTAGGGAGCAGTGACAGGCTATGCTGGGAGTTGTAGTCCCTCTATGGAGCAGTGACAGGCTATGCTGGGAGTTGTAGTCCCTCTATGGAGCAGTGACAGGCTATGCTGGGAGTTGTAGTCCCTCTAGGGAGCAGTGACAGGATATTCTTGGAGTTGTAGTCCTTCTAGGGGGTCAGTGACAGGAAATGTTGGGAGTTGTAGTCCCTCTAGGGAGCAGTGACAGGGTATGCTGGGAGTTGTAGTCCCTCTAGGGAGCAGTGAAAGGCTATGCTGGGAGTTGTAGTCCCTCTAGGGAGCAGTGACAGGGTATGCTGGGAGTTGTAGTCCTTCTAGGGGGTCAGTGACAGGCTATGTTGGGAGTTGTAGTCCCTCTAGGAGGCAGTGACAGGGGGTGTTGGGGGTTGTAGTCCCTCTATGTCGCAGTGACAGGACATGCTGGGAGTTGTAGTCCCTCTAGGGGGTCAGTGAAATGCTATGTTGGGAGTTGTAGTCCCTCTGGGACCCCCGTGCCCCTCTATAATCGAGGATCCTATAAGGACCGCCCAGGCTCCCCTCCCTCTACCTATCACAGAGCGCAGAGCTCCGCCCAATGACCATGCCCGCCCCCAATGTACGGCCTATGTTGGTGCATGTGGGGCGGAGTCTCTTCTAGTGATCCTCCCATCTCTCCACCCTTGCTCTCATTTCTGTCCATTGCTAATAAAGCTGTGTGAAGGCGGAAGTGACATATGAGTTGGAGTAGTAAGATGGCGGAGGGTGGAGGAGAGAATGGCGATGCCCCGATATGTCTGATCGTACTGGGGATGGCGGGCTCCGGGAAGACCACCTTCACCCAGGTCAGTGTGTGGGGGATGGGGGCCCCCCCTCTTCTCTGTGGGGACAGGTTTTCTTCATACACATCTTCACCAGGGAGGACATGTGTCAGCTCTTTATATTTCCCGCCCCCATGTGACAGCTCTGAGCCAATCAGGGGAGAGTCACATGACCACCGTTCCCGGAAGTACAGGCTGTGCCCTCCTATTGGGTGTGCTGCTCCTTGATTGGTTCAGATTCCAGGACCGATCTGTAAACCCTTCGCCCACGGAATGGCGCGCTGTGATTGGCTAGGATGAGATGTGTATTCCTACAATGTCTTCTATTCTCCCCCTACAGAGACTGACCTCCTATCTACATGGGAAAGACTGCGCCCCCTACACCATCAACCTGGACCCCGCCGTCCACGAGATCCCCTTCCCCGCCAACATAGGTATGTACTACAATCCCCTCCCCCTACACCATCAACCTGGACCCCGCCAACATAGGTATGATGTACTACAATCCCCTCCCCCCCTACACCATCAACCTGGACCCCGCTGTCCATGAGATCCCCTTCCCCGCCAACATAGGTATGTACTACAATCCCCTCCCCCTACACCATCAACCTGGACCCCGCCAACATAGGTATGATGTACTACAATCCCCTCCCCCCCTACACCATCAACCTGGACCCCGCCGTCCACGAGATCCCCTTCCCCGCCAACATAGGTATGTACTACAATCCCCTCCCCCCTACACCATCAACCTGGACCCCGCCAACATAGGTATGATGTACTACAATCCCCTCCCCCCCTACACCATCAACCTGGACCCCGCTGTCCATGAGATCCCCTTCCCCGCCAACATAGGTATGTACTACAATCCCCTCCCCCTACACCATCAACCTGGACCCCACCAACATAGGTATGATGTACTACAATCCCCTCCCCCCCCTACACCATCAACCTGGACCCCGCTGTCCATGAGATCCCCTTCCCCGCCAACATAGGTATGTACTACAATCCCCTCCCCTTACACCATCAACCTGGACCCCGCCAACATAGGTATGATGTACTACAATCCCCTCCCCCCCCCCCTACACCATCAACCTGGACCCCGCCGTCCACGAGATCCCCTTCCCCGCCAACATAGGTATGTACTACAATCCCCTCCCCCATCAACCTGGACCCCGCCGTCCACGAGATCCCCCTTCCCCGCCAACATAGGTATGTACTACAATCCCCTCCCCCATCAACCTGGACCCCGCCGTCCACGAGATCCCCTTCCCCGCCAACATAGGTATGTACTACAATCCCCTCCCCCCCACACCATCAACCTGGACCCCGCCGTCCACAAGATCCCCTTCCCGCCAACATAGGTATGTACTACAATCCCCTCCCCCATCAACCTGGACCCCGCCGTCCACGAGATCCCCTTCCCCGCCAACATAGGTATGTACTACAATCCCCTCCCCCATCAACCTGGACCCCGCCGTCCACGAGATCCCCTTCCCCGCCAACATAGGTATGTACTACAATCCCCTCCCCCCCACACCATCAACCTGGACCCCGCCGTCCACGAGATCCCCTTCCCCGCCAACATAGGTATGTACTACAATCCCCTCCCCCATCAACCTGGACCCCGCCGTCCACGAGATCCCCTTCCCCGCCAACATAGGTATGTACTACAATCCCCTCCCCCCCACACCATCAACCTGGACCCCGCCGTCCACGAGATCCCCTTCCCCGCCAACATAGGTATGTACTACAATCCCCTCCCCCCACACCATCAACCTGGACCCCGCCGTCCACGAGATCCCCTTCCCCGCCAACATAGGTATGTACTACAATCCCCTCCCCCATCAACCTGGACCCCGCCGTCCACGAGATCCCCCTTCCCCGCCAACATAGGTATGTACTACAATCCCCTCCCCCATCAACCTGGACCCCGCCGTCCACGAGATCCCCTTCCCCGCCAACATAGGTATGTACTACAATCCCCTCCCCCATCAACCTGGACCCCACCGTCCACGAGATCCCCTTCCCCGCCAACATAGGTATGTACTACAATCCCCTCCCCCCACACCATCAACCTGGACCCCGCCGTCCACGAGATCCCCTTCCCCGCCAACATAGGTATGTACTACAATCCCCTCCCCCCAACACCATCAACCTGGACCCCGCCGTCCACGAGATCCCCTTCCCCGCCAACATAGGTATGTACTACAATCCCCTCCCCCATCAACCTGGACCCCGCCGTCCACGAGATCCCCTTCCCCGCCAACATAGGTATGTACTACAATCCCCTCCCCCATCAACCTGGACCCCGCCGTCCACGAGATCCCCTTCCCCGCCAACATAGGTATGTACTACAATCCCCTCCCCCATCAACCTGGACCCCGCCGTCCACGAGATCCCCTTCCCCGCCAACATAGGTATGTACTACAATCCCCTCCCCCATCAACCTGGACCCCGCCGTCCACGAGATCCCCTTCCCCGCCAACATAGGTATGTACTACAATCCCCTCCCCCCCTACACCATCAACCTGGACCCCGCCGTCCACGAGATCCCCTTCCCCGCCAACATAGGTATGTACTACAATCCCCTCCCCCATCAACCTGGACCCCGCCGTCCACGAGATCCCCTTCCCCGCCAACATAGGTATGTAATACAATCCCCTCCCCCCCACACCATCAACCTGGACCCCGCCGTCCACGAGATCCCCTTCCCCGCCAACATAGGTATGTACTACAATCCCCTCCCCCCTACACCATCAACCTGGACCCCGCCGTCCACGAGATCCCCTTCCCCGCCAACATAGGTATGTACTACAATCCCCTCCCCCCAACACCATCAACCTGGACCCCGCCGTCCACGAGATCCCCTTCCCCGCCAACATAGGTATGTACTACAATCCCCTCCCCCATCAACCTGGACCCCGCCGTCCACGAGATCCCCCTTCCCCGCCAACATAGGTATGTACTACAATCCCCTCCCCCATCAACCTGGACCCCGCCGTCCACGAGATCCCCTTCCCCGCCAACATAGGTATGTACTACAATCCCCTCCCCCCCTACACCATCAACCTGGACCCCGCCGTCCACGAGATCCCCTTCCCCGCCAACATAGGTATGTACTACAATCCCCTCCCCCATCAACCTGGACCCCGCCGTCCACGAGATCCCCTTCCCCGCCAACATAGGTATGTAATACAATCCCCTCCCCCCCACACCATCAACCTGGACCCCGCCGTCCACGAGATCCCCTTCCCCGCCAACATAGGTATGTACTACAATCCCCTCCCCCCTACACCATCAACCTGGACCCCGCCGTCCACGAGATCCCCTTCCCCGCCAACATAGGTATGTACTACAATCCCCTCCCCCCAACACCATCAACCTGGACCCCGCCGTCCACGAGATCCCCTTCCCCGCCAACATAGGTATGTACTACAATCCCCTCCCCCATCAACCTGGACCCCGCCGTCCACGAGATCCCCCTTCCCCGCCAACATAGGTATGTAATACAATCCCCTCCCCCCTACACCATCAACCTGGACCCCGCCGTCCACGAGATCCCCTTCCCCGCCAACATAGGTATGTACTACAATCCCCTCCCCCATCAACCTGGACCCCGCCGTCCACGAGATCCCCTTCCCCGCCAACATAGGTATGTACTACAATCCCCTCCCCCCCTACACCATCAACCTGGACCCCGCCGTCCACGAGATCCCCTTCCCCGCCAACATAGGTATGTACTACAATCCCCTCCCCCATCAACCTGGACCCCGCCGTCCACGAGATCCCCTTCCCCGCCAACATAGGTATGTAATACAATCCCCTCCCCCCCACACCATCAACCTGGACCCCGCCGTCCACGAGATCCCCTTCCCCGCCAACATAGGTATGTACTACAATCCCCTCCCCCCTACACCATCAACCTGGACCCCGCCGTCCACGAGATCCCCTTCCCCGCCAACATAGGTATGTACTACAATCCCCTCCCCCCAACACCATCAACCTGGACCCCGCCGTCCACGAGATCCCCTTCCCCGCCAACATAGGTATGTACTACAATCCCCTCCCCCATCAACCTGGACCCCGCCGTCCACGAGATCCCCCTTCCCCGCCAACATAGGTATGTACTACAATCCCCTCCCCCATCAACCTGGACCCCGCCGTCCACGAGATCCCCTTCCCCGCCAACATAGGTATGTACTACAATCCCCTCCCCCCCTACACCATCAACCTGGACCCCGCCGTCCACGAGATCCCCTTCCCCGCCAACATAGGTATGTACTACAATCCCCTCCCCCATCAACCTGGACCCCGCCGTCCACGAGATCCCCTTCCCCGCCAACATAGGTATGTAATACAATCCCCTCCCCCCCACACCATCAACCTGGACCCCGCCGTCCACGAGATCCCCTTCCCCGCCAACATAGGTATGTACTACAATCCCCTCCCCCCTACACCATCAACCTGGACCCCGCCGTCCACGAGATCCCCTTCCCCGCCAACATAGGTATGTACTACAATCCCCTCCCCCCAACACCATCAACCTGGACCCCGCCGTCCACGAGATCCCCTTCCCCGCCAACATAGGTATGTACTACAATCCCCTCCCCCATCAACCTGGACCCCGCCGTCCACGAGATCCCCCTTCCCCGCCAACATAGGTATGTAATACAATCCCCTCCCCCCTACACCATCAACCTGGACCCCGCCGTCCACGAGATCCCCTTCCCCGCCAACATAGGTATGTACTACAATCCCCTCCCCCTACACCAGGGGTGGGGAACCTTTTTTCTGCCAAGGGCCATTTGGGTATTTATAAAACCATTCGGGGGCCGTACAAAATTATCACCTTAAAAATGAGCCTGTTATATTTGGTCAAACATTTAATTATCTCACCCCTAATGTGATGGCTGCAACTGCTTCTCTTTGGTGAGGTGTGTGATGTTAGCTGGTATTGGTGATGTTGCTACTCGCAACTGGTTTTCCTGGAGTCTGGTCAGTCGACTTTGTGGTGGTAAGTTTTGAAAAGAACTGCTGGCTGGTACTGCTGGTTCAGGCTGGTACTGCTGTGGGTTTTGCTGATTCAGGCTGGTACTGTGCTGTAGGTACTGCTGGTTGGTACTACTGGCTTGTACTGCTGGCTGGCACTGTGCTGTAGGTACTGCTGGCTGGTACTGTTGTGGGTACTGCTGACTCTGGCTGGTACTGCTGTGAGTACTGCTGGTGGGAAAAGCTGGCTAGGAGAAGTGTAGTGTGCAGCAGCGCCGCGCTGGAGGAAGAGGCGATGTTTCCTGTATTGGTCACAGGCGGAGTGCATTTGATATCACTCCGCCTGTGACTCACTCAGACTGTCAGAACGGAGCCTGAACTATACAGGAAGCATCGGCTCCGTTCTGACAGATCAGCTGGGAGACACAGACTCAGCTTCTCGGGGGGCCGGACCAAATGACTTTGAGAGCCGCATACGGCCCCCGGGACGTAGGTTCCCCACCCCTGCCCTACACCATCAACCTGGACCCCGCCGTCCATGAGATCCCTTTCCCTCCAACATAGGTATGTACTACAATCCCCTCCCCCTACACCATCAACCTGGATGCCGCCATCCACGAAATTCCCCTGTCCCCGCCAACACAGGTATGTACTACAATCCCCTCCCCCCCCTACACTATCAACCTGGACCCCCGCCGTCCACGAGATCCCCTTCCCCGCCAACATAGGTATGTACTACAATCCCCTACACCATCAACCTGGACCCTGCCGTCCACGAGATCCCCTTCCGTGCCAACAAAGATATGTACTACAATCCCCTCCCCCTACACCATCAACCTGGACTCCGCCTCCCACAAGATCCCCTTCCCTCCAACATAGGCATGTACTACAATCCCCTCCCCCACCCCATACACCATCAACCTGGACCCCGCTGTCCACGAGATCCCCTTCCCCGCTAAAATAGGTATGTACTACAATCCCCCCCCCCCCCTACCCATCAACCTGGACTCCGCCGTCCACGAGATCCCCTTCCCCGCCAACATAGGTATGTACTACAATCCCCTCCTCCTACCCATCAACCTGGACCCCACCATCAACGAGATCCCCTTCCCCGCCAACATAGATATGTACTATAATCCCCTTCCCCACCTAGTATGTAGTAAATCCCCTATAGATGATTGTAGTTTCTCTGGACTCCCAGTAGGGGGCGATGTGATGATCTGTTTGTCTCTCTGCAGATATTCGGGACACTGTGAACTACAAGGAGGTGATGAAGCAGTATCCTTCCCGCAGAGATCAGAGATACCCTGTTGTCTATGGGGACATGGAGGGGGGGCGTTGTCTATGGGGAGACGGAGGGGGTTGTCTATGGGGAGACGGAGGGGGTTGTCTATGGGGACACGGGGGGGGGGTTGTCTATGGGGACACGGGGGGGGGGGTTGTCTATGGGGACACGGGGGGGGGGGGGGGTTGTCTATGGGGACACAAAGGGGAGGGGGGGTTGTCTATGGGGACACAAAGGGGAGGGGGGGTTGTCTATGGGGACACGGGGGGGGGGGGGGTTGTCTATGGGGACACAAAGGGGAGGGGGGTTGTCTATGGGGACACGGAGGGGGGGTTGTCTATGGGGACACAAAGGGGAGGGGGGTTGTCTATGGGGACATGGTGGGGGGGGGTTGTCTATGGGGGGGTTGTTTATGGGGACATGGAAGGGGAGGTTCTATGGGGACACAGGCACAGAGAGGGAGTCCCCGTTTTATGATTTGCTTGGTCAGTGTTTGGTGGTTTCCTGAGCTCCCTCCACAGATACGGATTGGGCCCTAATGGTGGGATTGTCACGGCCCTCAACCTCTTTGCAACGCGTTTCGATCAGGTGAGTGTCCCCTCCCCCACCTTGGCTCTTCTTTCCTTTTATAAGCTGCGTTGTCTCCTTTCCTCCAGGGCCCCTTAGCAGTCACCTATGTTCATGTTTTCTTCTTCCTCCTTGGAGTAACATTTCTTCAATGTGATTGGTTTCCTGGAGTCACATGGTAACAGTGATCTTGTTCCAGGTGGTGAAGTTCATCGAGAAGAGGCAGAAGAACTGTCGGTGAGTTTTCATGGCGCCGGCTCTCAGCTATGACATCTAGGTAATGGATGTTTACCCAACACCAGAGGTCCTCATTGCACGGGACACAATTGGTTAGAAATATCCGTCCAGCAGAACATTTCTACAAGGTCCACCACTGCTACTGGTGTGCTGGGGCTCCTGCTTCTCTTCAATACAGGGGCTGGTATCTGAGGCAGGGGGACTGGTCGGGGGCTGGTATCTGAGGCAGGTGGACTGGTCGGGGGCCGGTATCTGAGGCAGGGGGACTGGTCGGGGGCCGGTATCTGAGGCAGGGGGACTGGTCGGGGGCCGGTATCTGAGGCAGGTGGACTGGTCGGGGGCCGGTATCTGAGGCAGGGGGACTGGTCGGGGGCCGGTATCTGAGGCGGGGGGCTGGTCTGAGGCAGGGGGATTGGTCGGGGGCCGGTATCTGAGGTAGGCGGACTGGTCGTGGGCTGGTATCTGAGGCAGGCGGACTGGTCGTGGGCGGGTATCTGAGGCAAAGGGACTGGTTAGGGGCAGGTATCTGAGGCAGGGGGATTGGTCGGGGGCCGGTATCTGAGGTAGGCGGACTGGTCGTGGGCTGGTATCTGAGGCAGGCGGACTGGTCGTGGGCGGGTATCTGAGGCAAAGGGACTGGTTAGGGGCAGGTATCTGAGGCAGGGGGATTGGTCGGGGGCCGGTATCTGAGGTAGGCGGACTGGTCGTTGGCTGGTATCTGAGGCAGGCGGACTGGTCGGGGGCGGGTATCTGAGGCAGGGGGACTGGTCGGGGGCGGGTATCTGAGGCAGGCGGACTGGTCGGGGGCGGGTCTCTGAGGCAGGCGGACTGGTCGGGGGCCGGTCTCTGAGGCAGGCGGACTGGTCGGGGTCGGTCTCTGAGGCAGGCGGACTGGTCGGGGGCCGGTCTCTGAGGCAGGGGGGCTGGTCAGGGGTGGGTATCTGAGGCAGGCGGACTGGTCGGGGCAGGTATCTGAGACGGGGGCTGGTCAGGGGTGGGTATCTGAGGCAGGCGGACTGGTCGGGGGCAGGTATCTGAGACGGTGGGTATCTGAGGCAGGCGGACTGGTCGGGGGCCGGTCTCTGAGGCAGGGGGGCTGGTCAGGGGTGGGTATCTGAGGCAGGCGGACTGGTCGGGGGCCGGTCTCTGAGGCAGGCGGACTGGTCGGGGGCCGGTCTCTGAGGCAGGCGGACTGGTCGGGGGCCGGTCTCTGAGGCAGGTGGACTGGTCGGGGGCCGGTCTCTGAGGCAGGCGGACTGGTCGGGGGCCGGTCTCTGAGGCAGGTGGACTGGTCAGGGGTGGGTATTGTTGTGCGTTTTGGTATAAAATTTGACTATTTTTAATTTATTACTAAAAGGCGGTGTCTGAACTATCAATAGAATTATGACGCAGTGCCTCCAGCCGATTACGGCAAATAATTTAATATCTAAGAAAAAAAACCCAATTAATTTTGTTCAGACACTCATAGTATACCACGCAATTTTCCCAAGTTCTTTTTTTTATATCAGTTAATTTCTTTTTAAAAGCATATACCAATCTTAGTGAAGCAGTCTACAGTAGGGAATATATATATAAGAATATTTATTCGCAAGACATATTTTCACCATAAATGATCATACTTGAGTGACACAAAGAGATAACCTTACATAAAATACCAACTTAAAACGATAAATGCAATGTGATATTTAGCTAAACGATGAAGTAAAATAAAACAAGATTATGTTTTTCCCAGGTGTAGTATGAACCATACATTAATATTCTATATAATCAGACCACAATAGTCTGCGAATCACATGGCCGAAAGTCATTCCACTGCAGATGAAGTGAGAATAAGCCATGCAAAACGGAAGACGTAAAATTGCAAATAATGCGCTTAATCTGATATTAAAAAATGTTATAAAAACAAAAATCATCTCTTTAGAGAAAAATCTACATATGGTTTATACGGCTGGGATTGTACTTTCGTTACCCTTTAAATAGGAAATGTAAAACATTTAAGGAAGTACATAAACAATATTGAATAATAATCAAATAACAGCAAGGCATAATTACCATATTTAAAATGGCCGCTTAGCTTAGAATAGTAGTTACCAGGTTCCTTTAAGATGGCTGCATTTCCAAGATGGTGGCCAATTAGGGAGGAGCTTCTTTTGGCGTCCCTCAAAGGTTCAGATACAGGGTGGACCAAGATGGCGTCTGTGTAGATGAGTCTATGCATGGCTGTTAGTAATGTGTATGTTGTAAGTGTGATGTGTCTTGTGTCTTGTGTGTGTCTGTTGTGTTGTGTTGTGTTCTCTTATTACATCTCTGGTTTCTTTTTATTTTGTGTTGAACAAAAGGGCAGTAAAAATTATCATAAGCCAAACCCAGTGGGAGGAACATTATTCCTATTGGTTGGAACATCTTATTCATTAACTGGTGATGTCATAGGGTGACACCTCTTGGTTAACCAGTATATTAAAATTAATTAAAAATTTCTCCATTTAAGACTATTATAAAAAAAACATAAAATGTAATCATGCTCTCATCTATGACGTCCATTTAATCCACCAGGTATCTGAATAAAGATTAATCTTGGTAACACTATTCTAATATTTAATATATCTTATGTAATATATATATTGGACTTTACTTTTTAACCCAAGACTTCAATTAGTAGCAGTAAGAATTGTATAGATACATATACAGTTATATATATTGATACACAACAGCTTGTATATGTAACTTTTTCTATACATGGTTTGTTTCCAATTAGAGTATTATCCATTTAAGGGATTACTATGTTAACAACAGTACATTTATGATTTGGACTGGATGATAAAATATGGGTGAAATTTCTGACCATTTGACACTACTATATGATAGAATATAATGTACTTCTCAGTAGGAGGTTGTCATAACATCATAGTTCCATAACACCTTTTGTATATGATGGGGCAGAGATATCAATTTATGATTTTCTGAAATTCATTTTGAGATTTGCAGTTCTCATCAATCTAAGTGACAATGTTTATGTGACTCCGTGTAGATTTCAACAACTTTATCCCCCTGTTTGTGTTTAGGTAAATAAATGACAGATTCTCGTCTTTGTCCAGACAGTTTTGTTTGTCTTCTCAGGGTGGAAACAATAGTTTACTTGCATGGTGTATGGTTGAACACAGGTGTTATCCTGAAATTGAGTTTCGCCCATTGTGTGAGTCATGGCCTGAACATAAAGTTTTACGACCTCTCTGGTTTTTCGTGTTTCAAGACCAGGGGAAGGATGTCTTATGTAAACCTTTTCCCCCAAAGGCCGATCCACCTGTGATAAGCGATTTATTTATCTGTCTTTCTGAGTATTGTATTTAAAAGTTTGTCAAACACATTTTCCTTTTGGGGCAGATGACACAGCTTCTCATCTCAAAGTTCAGGCAAACAAAACCATGTCAAACAATGGACGCAATGTGTGTTTCAAACTGAAAGAGTTTTGACTCAATATGTAGCAAGGTCAATGGAGGCCTCAAAGTTCACAATTCTTGACCTGTAATAATAAAAATGTATTTCTATTTTGCACTGAAAGTTTAACAGTATCTGAGGCAGGGGGGCTGGTCGGGGGCAGGTATCTGAGACGGTGGGTATCTGAGGCAGGCGGACTGGTCGGGGGCCGGTCTCTGAGGCAGGGGGGGCTGGTCAGGGGTGGGTATCTGAGGCAGGCGGACTGGTCGGGGGCAGGTAGGTATCTGAGACGGGGGCTGGTCAGGGGTGGGTATCTGAGGCAGGCAGACTGGTCGGGGGCCGGTCTCTGAGGCAGGGGGGCTGGTCAGGGGTGGGTATCTGAGGCAGGCGGACTGGTCGGGGGCAGGTATCTGAGACGGGGGCTGGTCAGGGGTGGGTATCTGAGGCAGGCGGACTGGTCGGGGGCCGGTCTCTGAGGCAGGGGGGTTGGTCAGGGGTGGGTATCTGAGGCAGGCAGACTGGTCGGGGGCAGGTATCTGAGACGGGGGCTGGTCAGGGGTGGGTATCTGAGGCAGGCGGACTGGTTGAGGGGGTGAAATACTTTTTCCATCGTTGAAATTAATTTAGGCTGCTAGATGGGCTCCTCTCCAGGGTTGAATAACGTCCACCATCACCTGACCTTCTCCCTGAGTATCCATGGTGGCAGAGACACGCCCCCTGGGGGCTCCTGGTCAGTAGGTGTAACACTGAAGACCACTGGAGGAGAGAGAGGACCCGGGATGTCATGTGACCCAATGCAAAAGATGCTTTAAGATTTGTGGAGGGAAAGGGGGCTGCCCAGCCTGGTTTTAGACCTTTCTTATTGGCTCCCGTTTGCTGGCATTCAGAATGTGATAATGATTAGCTCCTCCCATGTGCCCGCCCCAGCGGAGCTGCTGCCATTTCCTGATCTCATTGTCCCACCAATAGACTGTCTTCTCTCCATCCTGTAGGTATGTTGTGATCGACACCCCGGGGCAGATCGAAGTCTTCACATGGTCGGCCTCTGGAGCCATCATTACAGAAGCCTTGGTGAGTTCCCCGGTGGGGCCCCTCCCATTGTGGTAAGGTGACCACTGGGCCTCTGTGCTACTCTATGCAATGCAGACAATGTAAATGTATAAAACATGTGTTCAGGATTAGCACATGTAGGACCTATTAGAGGCCAATCCATGAAGTTCTTTCAAAAAAGTGACGTGTCCAGATAAAAACTGTATCCTAAAGGGGCTAACGTTCTGAGCAAGTGTAATGAGAGTGAAGGGGAGCCAAGTTTAAAGAGGAAGTAAACCCCCCCCCCCCCTCCTCTGTAACTTGTACCTATAGGTGATCCTATTATAAGCCTTACCTATAGGTGCTGTATAGATCTCCTAAACTTGCACCCTTTAGGAGATATTTAAATTGCATACAGCCGATGACATCACTGACGAATGCGCTCTGAAGAAATAGCAACCCCGTGCCGTTCCTTCAGAGCCCTGTGTTGTGAACTGGGGTTCCCATGTGTCATTGTGGCTGCAGCCAATCAGACGGCCGGAGGAGGCGAACCCAGAAAGAAGACGGGTGAACATGTCCGCTGTCTCATCGGTGAGCGGCGCCGCTGGAAGGGCTTCCTTCTAAGGGAAGTAGAGTATTTTATAATGAGCTAGTATGTGATCCGTGCTAGCTCATCATCATGCCTTTGTCCTACAGGGTTTTATTATTATTATTATTATTATTATATATATATATATATATATTATAATATATTTTATTTATTAGGAGGTTTACAATCTCTTTAGATAGGATGAATAGCAATTGGGCATACAGTGATTGGATGGGAAGAGTGGGGAGGTTGGTTTGAATGGCTGATAATACAATACAGGAGGATCACAATAGGTATAAAGACTAAATGAGGTATACGTGATATATGCAAATATAAAAAAAACAGAAGGATAAAAGAACACGGGTAAATGAGAATAAATAAAATCACACGCACTAATTAATGTATGGGTAAAAACAGAAGGATTATCTTACAGGTACTCTTGTGGAGGGATCTGGGGGTCTAAAAGACCCCAAACCCCTCCTCTGTACTTAAAGCTTTCAAAACGCCAAGTTTGGCTGTTTTGAACGCTGTCATTTTTTTTGAATCTGGCGCCGAGTACCCGGAAGCGATGTCATGACATCACTTCCGGGTTTTTGCATGGGGACCCGATCAGAGCCGAATGCGGCTTTGATTAGGTCTTCTCTTCAGCAGCCGTGAAGGCGGGACGGGAGACCCGGGCGAGCGACGGGAGGAGGACGTCTCGCTCCCGCTCCTTGTAATGACAACTGAGCGGCTTCTCAGCCGCATCGGTTGTCATTACAAGACAGCCAACCGTCAGCTATGGACGCCGGTACCGGGGTGATGCCTCTAGCTGCAGGAATCACTCCGGTACAGCACTTTCCCTAAATATCGGTCACCTCAGGGGCTGATTCCAATATATTGGGGAAAGTGCAGATCGGCCCTCGATATATTTTGCCGATAATCAGTCGATCTCTAATATGTATATATTGTGTGTGTGTGTGTGTATATGTGTGTGTATATATATATATATACACCAAATATATATATATATATATTGTATATGTGTGTGTGTGTGTGTATATATAATATATATACACACACACTCACACACAGTATCTCACAAAAGTGAGTACACCCCTCACATTTCTGGAAATATTTTATTCTATCTTTTCATGTGACAACACTGAAGAGATGACACTTTGCTACAATGTAAAGTAGTGAGTGTACAGCTTGTATAACAGTGTAAATTTACTGTCCCCTCAAAATAACTCAACACACAGCCATTAATGTGTAAACCACTGGCAACAAAAGTGAGTACACCCCTAAGTGAAAATGTCCAAATTGGGCCCAATGTGTCAATATTTTTTGTGGCCGCCATTATTTTCCAGTACTGCCTTAACCCTCTTGGGCATGGAGATCACCAGAGCTTCACAGGTTGCCACTGGAGTCCTCTTCCACTCCTCCATGACGACATCACAGAGCTGGTGGATGTTAGAGACCTTGCGCTCCTCCACCTTCTGTTTGAGGATGCCCCACAGATGCTCAATAGGGTTTAGGTCTGGAGACATGCTTGGCCAGTCCATCACCTTTACCCTCAGCTTCTATAGCCCAATTTGGACATTTTGACTTAGGGGTGTACTCACTTTTGTTGCCAGCGGTTTAGACATTAATGGCTGTGTGTTGAGTTATTTTGAGGGGACAGTAAATTTACACTGTTATACAAGCTGTACACTCACTACTTTACATTGTAGCAAAGTGTCATTTCTTCAGTGTTGTCACATGAAAAGATAGAATAAACACGCCATCCTTGACGCTGCATTCCACGCTGCCCTCCATCCTCTTCACCCGGAACAACATGGAACGAGCCGGCATCTCTTCCTGTCACACCGCGGCTGTTGCAGTTTTGGATCAGCATGACTTACACATTTATTCCACCGGGATACTAACTTCTACAGATGAGCCTTATTTTTACCACCTCCTTGTGAGTTCTCCATTGTCTTTACTGTTATCCCTTACTAAATAAATCTTACACTTAGAGGTGCTTTTCTGTCTCCCTATTACTATATGCAATGCAGTCAGGGGAGGGAGAGCCGGAGGTCAGATTGAACGGGCCCCTGGCATGGACCATCGTCTGCAATGAGCAGATCACTGGGAATCCTCCTGATCCAGGTCAGGTGATCTGATTCTGCTTTGTTATTGGTCAATGTTGTTTTCTTCCCCAGGCCTCCTCCTTCCCCTCTGTGGTGGTGTATGTGATGGATACCTCGCGCAGCGTAAACCCCGTCACCTTCATGTCCAACATGCTGTACGCCTGCAGGTGAGTGTAATGATGGTGGCGCTGTCATGGTAACACAAGATGGCAGTGCGGAGGGAGGGGGGGGTACACGTTGTGATGGCGGTGCGGAGGAAAGGGGGGGTTACATGCTGGGATGACGGTGCGAAGGGAAGGGGGCATACACGCTGGGATGGCGGGGAGAGGGGGGGGTACACGCTGGGATGGCGGGGAGAGGGGGGGTACACGCTGGGATGGTGGTATGGAGGGAAGGGGGGTGCACGCTGTGATGGTGGTGCAGAGAGAATGGGTGCACGCTGTGATGGCGGGAAGGAAGGGGTACAAGCTGTGATGGCGGTGCAGAGGGAAGTGGTGCACGCTGTGATGGCAGCGGAAAGGAGGGTGCAAGCTGGGATGGTGGAGCGAAAGGGGGTACATGCAGTGATGGCTGTGCGGAGGGAAGGAGGGTTGCACGCTGTGATAACGGTGCGGAGGGAGGGGGAGTACACGCTGTGATGGCGGTGCGGAGGGAAGAAGGGTTGCACGCTGTGATGGCGGTACGGAGGGAGGGGGGAGTACACACTGTGATGGCGGTGTGGAGGGAAGGTGAGTACAAGCTGGGATGGTGGTGCGGAGGGAAGGTGGGTACAAGCTGGGATGGCGGCTGCGGAGGGAAGGTGGGTACAAGCTGGGATGGCGGTGCGGAGGGAAGTGGGGGGGGCACACTGATAACGAGGCAGAGGGAGGGGTGGGTACACGCTGGAATGGCGGTGTGGAGGGAGGGTGGGTACACGCTGTGATGGCGGTGCAGAGGTAATTGGGGTACACGCTGTGATGGCGGTGCAGAGGTAATTGGGGTACACGCTGTGATGGCGGTGTGGAGGGAAGGGGGGGTACACGCTGTGATTGCGGTGCGGAGGGAATTGGGGTAAATGCCGTGATGGTGTTGCGGAGGGAAGGGGGTACACGCTGTGATGGCGTTGCGGAGGGAAGTGGGGTACACGCTGTGATGGCGTTGCAGAGAGAAGGGGGGGTGCATGCTGGGATGGCGTTGCAGAGAGAAGGGGGGGTGCATGCTGGGATGGCGTTGCAGAGGGAAGGGGGGGGATGCATGCTGTGATAGCGTTGCAGAGGGAAGGGGGGTGCACGCTGTGATAGTGGTGCAGAGGAAAGGGGGGGTGCACGCTGTGATGGCGGTGCGAAGGGGAGGGGGGTACACGCGGTACGGAGGGAAAGGGGGGTGCACACTGTGATGGCGTTGCAAAGGGAAGTGGGGTACACGCTTTGATGGCAGTGTGGAGGGAAGGGGGTACACGCTGTAATTGGAGCAGGGGGGTGCGCTTGTCTGATATCGCCCGTTTATTTCTGATACGTTTTCTTCTCTTCCAGCATCATGTATAAGACCAAACTGCCATTCATAGTTGTCATGAACAAGGTGAGTAATACATGTGAGGTCCCATAGACAGGAAGTCTGTACTCGTATTGTCCCCTTGTACAGTGTGTAGTCCGCAGTGAACTGTGATTGTGAGATGGAGGAATCCAAGGATGGGGGCTCCTGAGTGTTGTATCTGGTGGGGCGGTTGGGCATCAAGCAGTACAATGCGGGGTCCTCAGGATGGTCTCCTATGAATTTATCATGTCTGTACTACATGAATCCCATCCCCCCACCACCAGACATGATAAATACATAGGAGCCCATCCTGAGGACCTTCCATTGTACTACATGAATCCCATCCCCACCACCAATGGATGGTCCTCAGGTTGGGTTCCTATGTATCATGTCTCGTGGTGGGGATGGGATTCAGGCAGTACAATGGAGGGTCCTCAGGTTGGGTTCCTATGTATTTATCATGCCTGGTGGTGGGAATGGGATTCATGTAGTACAACTGTGGGTCCTCAGGATGGGCTCCTATGTATTTATTATGTATGGTGGTGGGGATGGGATTCAGGCAGAACAATATGAGGTCCCTAGGATGGGCTCCTATGTATTATGTATGGTGGTGGGGATGGGATTCAGGCAGTACAATAAGAGGTCCCCAGGATGGGCTCCTATGTATTATGTATGGTGGTGGGTAGGGATGCACCGAAATGAAAATTCTGGGCCGAAACCGAAACCGAAAATGCAGGATGCCCTTGGCCGAAAACCGAAACCGAAACCGAAAATGACTTTTTCCCCCAAATAATTTTAAATTAGATAGAAGAGGGGCATACGCCAAAAACAGGCAGCGACGTACACCTGTCACTGCCACCCTGTCACTGTAATGTACTGTGATGGGTTGGCAAGAGGTTAATTTAATTACCAATGGTATTTGTATTATGCAGCATGAGGGGGTTAATGTATTGTCACTGATGCATTAGTGACCGACCAGTGGCAGTTAATTAACCCTGGCTGCACTGATACTGGTTGCACTAATGCAGTACAAAAGGGGTTAATTTTTTTTTTTTTATGCAAGATTTATTTTTATGTTCCTATAGAACACAGAATTGCATAAACTTAAATGAAACATTGTGTATACATACAAAGTAAAAAAGTAAATTTGCTGCTTCAGGGTAATTAACCTTCAAATAAAGTACATGTCTTAAAAACTGACATTATTTCAAACATTAGAATAAACTTCATTACAAACAGCAAAGTAATTGAACTGTTTGGAATAATTTGGTGTTTGTTACTGCCATTTCTGCACTGCTTCTTTTCAGTTCAAAGACAGGGAGCTTTTGGCAGATACTGGTCAAGATAGCCCAAGAGTTTTAACAACGTTTCACTGGTTGTCATTGGACGCTTTGCTAGAGAAAAAAAAAAAAGGATGGCTCAGATTTCATTCATGAGGCTTGGAATGTAGCTGCTTGCTGTTCTGCATATTTCCCGCCCACATCCCCCTCTCTGTCCTGCACATAGGCCGAGATAGGAGAGTGGGCGGCCCCGGGCAGACAGAAAAACTGGGGTGGGAGGGGGAGGAGGATGAGCTGCATGTCTTTCTCCTCTCCTGTCCGTGTCTGGGAGGGGTGAGTACTGCTCGCTGCTGGGCTGTGTGATAGACGAGGGGTCACAGACGCTGCGCTCTGCTGCAGCCACAGCTTCTAATTGAACAGACTGATTCTCCTATCCTACAGACGGGAGAATCAGGGACTTTTCAAACCTGCGCTGCGGCCATTAATTTCGGCATTTTAACCCATTTTCGGCCGAAATGAGATAGGCCCATTTTCGGCCGAAAATTTCGGTGGCCGAAATTTCGGTGCATCCCTAGTGGTGGGGATGGGATTCAGGCAGTACAATAGGAGGTCCCCAGGATGGGCTCCTATGTATTTATTATGTATGGTGGTGGGGATGGGATTCAGGCAGTACAATAAGAGGTCCCCAGGATGGGCTCCTATGTATTTATCTATCATGTCTTGTTGTGGGGATGGGATTCAGGTAGTACAATGGATGGTCCTCAGGATGGGCTCCTATGTATTTATCATGTATGGTGGTGGGGATGGGATTCAGGCAGTACAATATGAGGTCCCCAGGATGGGCTCCTATGTATTTATCATGTCTTGTAGTGGGGATGGGATTCAGGTAGTACAATGGATGGTCCTCAGGATGGGCTCCTATGTATTTATCATGGTTTGTTGTGGGGATGGGATTCAGGTAGTACAATGGATGGTCCTCAGGATGGGCTCCTATGTATTTATCGCCTCTGGTGGTGGGGATGAAATTAATTTAGTGCAATGCGGAGTCCCCAGGATGGGCTTCTGTGTATGTATCCTTTCTGGTGGTGGGGATGGGATTCATGTAGTACAATAGAGGGTCCTCAGCATGGGCTCTGATGTATTTATCATGTCTGGTGGTGGGAATGAGATTCATGAAGTGCAATGTGGGGTCCCCAGGATGGGCTCCTATGTATTTATCATGTCTTGTTGTGGGGATGGGATTCAGGTAGTACAATGGATGGTCCTCAGGATGGGCTCCTATGTATTTATCATGTATGGTGGTGGGGATGGGATTCAGGCAGTACAATATGAGGTCCCCAGGATGGGCTCCTATGTATTTATCATGTCTTGTAGTGGGGATGGGATTCAGGTAGTACAATGGATGGTCCTCAGGATGGGCTCCTATGTATTTATCATGGTTTGTTGTGGGGATGGGATTCAGGTAGTACAATGGATGGTCCTCAGGATGGGCTCCTATGTATTTATCATGTCTTGTAGTGGGGATGGGATTCAGGTAGTACAATGGATGGTCCTCAGGATGGGCTCCTATGTATTTATCATGGTTTGTTGTGGGGATGGGATTCAGGTAGTACAATGGATGGTCCTCAGGATGGGCTCCTATGTATTTATCGCCTCTGGTGGTGGGGATGAAATTAATTTAGTGCAATGCGGAGTCCCCAGGATGGGCTTCTGTGTATGTATCCTTTCTGGTGGTGGGAATGGGATTCATGTAGTACAATAGAGGGTCCTCAGCATGGGCTCTGATGTATTTATCATGTCTGGTGGTGGGAATGAGATTCATGAAGTGCAATGTGGGGTCCCCAGGATGGGCTCCAAAGTATTGGTCTCTTTTGGTGGGGATGGGACTCAGGCAGTAATAACATACCTTTTGTAGACAGACATAATCGATCACAGCTTTGCACTGGAGTGGATGCAGGACTTTGAGACGTTCCAGGACGCTCTGAATCAGGAGACCTCCTATGTCAGTAACTTTACCCGATCCATGAGCCTGGTCCTGGATGAGTTCTACAACGCACTGCGGGTAACGTGCTTGCTGTATGCGCTGTTGGTTGTTTGTGTGAGCAGTCACACACAGTCCTGACACTCCGTCTACATTCTTGACTCTCATTAGGTGGTTGGCGTGTCAGCAATGACTGGAGCCGGGATGGATGAATTTTTCGTCAAGCTTTCAGAGGCAGTGGAAGAATATGAGAAGTGAGTGATAAGAGGCGGTCAGTACATGGCAGCCAAGCTTAGCAAAGAACCCTCTGGGTATGTAATGGGTCTCTTCCTCATTGTCTACATACAAGACCCAATAAGCTTTTAATTAAGGTTTTTATAAACCAATTCTACAAGGAATTGTAGGTATATCTAGCCAAAATAATTGTTTTCTTCTTTCCTGTTGATGGACAAAGGAAGCTCTAAACCTTTGGGTTATCCTGCCGCCTGCAGGAGGATACAGAAACTTGAAAATAGAAATATTGTTGACTAGTCCAGGATAACCTCTCCTACTCCCAGCATGCTTGATCCACCTGATTTAGCAGATCTACATTTGGCCTTCTCAAGTCTCCTGGATCAAGGTGTCATTGCCCCTAGTTCTGTAGCAGAATTGATTTTCAGAGGTTTTACTCCAACCTGTTTACTGTTCCTAAATCCAGAGGGGGCCTCTACCCCATCTTGTATTTCAAAGCTCTAAGGCAGTCTTTCTCTACCTTATTACCCTAAAGCAGGGGTCTCCAGACTTTACATAGGGCCATTTTACTGTCCTTCAGACCTTAAGGGGGCTGGACGAAGGCCAGTGGGAATAGAAAATGTCCTGGTGTCCAGTGGGAGTAAACAATGCCCTGCCTTTGGTGTCAGTGGGAGGCCTAGTGCCAGATTGTTGGGTGTCAGTGGGAGGACTAGTGCCCCGTTGTTGGGTGACAGTGGGAGGACTAGTGCCCCGTTGTTGGGTGACAGTGGGAGGACTAGTGCTCCATTGTTGGGCGTCAGTGAGAGGAATTTTGCCCTTTTGATGGTGTCAATGAGAAGAATAGTACCCCATTGTTGGGGTCAGTGGATGGACTAATGCCCCAAGGGCCGGATAAAGGCAAGCAAAGGGCTGCAGTTTGGAGGCCACTGCCCTAAAGCAGTGGTCCTCAACTCCGGTCCTCAGGGCCTACTAACAGACCAGATTTTAGGTATTACCTTGGGGAGATGCAGACTAGAGTACTGCAATCACTGAGCAGCAAATGATATCACCTGGGATGTATTTCAGTTATCTTGCAAACCTGGCCTGTTAGTGAGGACCAGGGTTGAGGACCACTGCCCTAAAGGAACCCTTGGAATAATTTTAAGGTCTCCAGGAACCCCTCTTAAGATGAGTCTATTGGTGGTCATTGGGAAGATGCCCATTACAGTCGTGGTGATCAATGGGAAGAATTCCACTACCACCCCAACTTACGGTGGTAATGTCACCATTGCAGTTATGCCATGTGATGTTGGACCTAGAACTATTCAAGCACCAGATGGGCGGTGAGGTATCCACAACTCAAGAAACCCCCAACCACTTCTGAAGGAATGGAATCCTGGTTCAGAATGGCTGCTCTAAGCTATTCTATATGGAATCCACCAAATTTGTCTGGCTTTTGAGGCTATTAAGCATGCTTACGTTCATGTCCCCAGCTTTCCTTCAAATCTGATTCCTACCCCTTTGCTTTTGGTCCCCTTCACTACCAGTGTGTGGCCCTGCCCTTCGGCATCTCATCTGCCCTTTTGGTTATTCACAAAGCTGCTGGCACCAGTATTGGCCTTGCTGTGTTCCAATGACATCTCCAATGTTGGAGGTTCAGATGACCTCATGTTGAGGGAACAGTCAGCATGGGTTCTATCAGGCAATGCATCTTTGACTGTCCAGACGCTACAACTGTTCAGATGAATCTGGTACCGACTCATGATCTGCAGTATCTAGTTCTAGACACGGCTTAGGTCAGAGTGTTCCTTTTACAGGAGAAACTTTAGACCCTCTGGTCTGATATGAGAACATCTCGTTGCAGTAATTGACTTACTCTCTGCTTTTGCATGAGGATCCTGGTTCTGGTGGTGGTCTCTTTTGAGGCAGATCCATTTGCCCAGTTTCAGTCCAGACTCCTACAACGCAACCTTCTGTTATGGTGGAACAAGTCCATCTGGCCTTTAGACTGGCTGAGTTGTTGCTAAAGGACCAGGTTTTCCTTGGCTTGGTGGCTCAGGAGTGGACCACTGGAGTCTAAGTCCTTCCTTCCCATCTTTTGCATAAAAATCCTGGGTCTGATAATGACCTCTTTTGAGGGCAGGTCCATTTGCCCAGTTTCACTCTAGACCTCTACAACGCAGCTGTCTGTCATAGTGGGAAAAGTCCACCTGGCCTTTGGACAGGCTTAAGTGTTTGTTGCTGAGGGCAAGGTTTTCCTTGGCTTGGTGGCTCAAGAGTCAATTTTGGAGTCAAAGGCCTTCCTTCCCATCTTTTGAGGGCACGCTGTTGGCGACTTGGTTGTCAGAGGAGCCCCAATGCATCTTTCGTATCCCGATCAGCATTCTGGTTCTTTGGCTTGCTCTACTGCATTGGATCATCCTACTGATCTGGTTTCAGTCAGACAATGTTTTGGTGGTGCATACCTCGATCAGAGAAGAACGAAGTCTTGCTAAGGCACCTTCTCTCCGGAGCAGAACGTTTCAGCCTTGTCAGTAATGGACATTCCAGATATAGACAGTTGGCAGATATCATCAGCTGGCAGTGCATGGTCAGGGTAGTGACCCCCCTTCACCCAAAGGTATTCATCGACCGATGTCAAAGGTGTAGGACACTGGGTGTAGTCTTTTTGGCCTCCAGGTTCAATAACCAACTTGACAGGTTAGTCTATAGCTTTTTCTTCGTCTGCTTTGCAGGATTGAGATAGTAGGGCATTCTGGTGATCCTCATAGCTTCAGACTGGCCCAGGTGGATGTGATACTCCCACTTTGCTAAAATCCTCTTGGGTGCTGCCAGATCATCTGCATCTCCTGTCTCCAGGACTTATCTACCATCTTGCTTCATGATCTTTGGTTTTATTGGTATGGCTGATGGAGAGAAGACATATATCTCTGAATCTGTGATTCCTATGATGCTAAAAGTTGGAGAAGGCTGCTTCCTGCAAGGTCTATCACTAGGCAATAGAGAGCTTGTTTCACTTGGTGTAACTCTCTGGAGTTTCCACTCCGTGGGACAAAGCCTACAGCTGGGTCTGGAAAAGCATTTGGCTCTTGGCCCTGTCCGAGGCCAGGTTTCTGCTCTTTCCATTCTGTTTCAAAGGCCGTATGCCTCTCACTGTGTGATTAAGACCTGTTGTGAATATTTCAACAACCTGTTCACACTCTGTCCAGCCCGTGAAGGTGTACACAAACATGTCCACATACGTTACCAACTAGAAGGGTCTGAGAGTGACAGGTTTCCTTGGAAACAGACGGGAAACAAAGGAAAGGAGAGCTTGAGGGCAGCTTATGTAGCCAGCATACAGTGGTCTGCTTCCCTGATGGTAGAGACTCTGTCCACTCCTGGCTGGCTCGCCAAAATGTTGTGGATATTTCTGGTCGACATACTGAAAAGCAAACCAAGTATACAATTGCATGAGAATAGAAAAACTAGCAGAACCTGGAGTCTCTCCTTTTCAATGTATCTGTTCTATCATTCATTAGCGCAATTTATTTTATACCAGAGATAAGTTATGGGGTGAGATGTTTTTAGAAAATAAAATATAAGAAGGTCATAATCTGCAGCTATCTAGGTGGCCTGGATAGATAATCATGCAAGCTAATGGTCTCAAGAATCAGGTTCCTAAGAACGCATTGCACTAGATCTTGGTGCTTCGTAGGCTTTTTGTCTTGAGACATCTCTTTCCCAGGTTTGCAAAGCCAGTTTCCAATCCTACTGTAGGTGGCAGTATAACCCAACAGTCTGATCTCCTGTGTCTCCCAATGATCTACAAGAAATTTTCCACCGTCCACCATTCTGCTGTAACCTTAATTGTCTGTTCGTTCACAGAGAGTATCGGCCAGAGTACGAACGTCTGCGTAGAGCTGCGGTATGTTAATCTTTTGTGTGGCCCTATAGATGAGGAGGGCCCTGTGGGTACGATTTTACGTATGATATCCTGATCTGTGTTTTCTATTATCAGGAGGAAGAGAAGAGGAAGGAACAGGAGGAACAGCTGAACAGGCTCCATAGAGATATGGGCTCAGTCGATCTGGACCCCGCGCCTTCCACAGGTAATAAACAGTGGTGGGAGGACGCTTTTATGTAGAGTGATATGTGAACATCTGGTGGCGGCGCCACCTTGACAGGTCTGCTTTGTGAAGCGCTAGTTGTGATTGGGTGTGGGGGGGGAGGTAGAAGGTTGTCTTGTAGAATTCTCCCATCATACACCCTTTGTTTGTAGAGGAGTTAATCGAAGGTCCATCAGATCTCATCCTGACCCGCGGGAATATGGAAGAGGAGGAGCCAGAGGACAGCGACACAGACGACATCGACCACTCTGGTGAGACTTTTTTTTACTTAAATGGGACTTGTGTGTGTGACGCAGCATAGGGGGGGCTCAGTAAGGATATGTGAGATTTTTGATAATACAGGATTGCTCGGGTTCAACTCCTCTCCAGTCCCTTCCTCTTTTGGCAATAAAGGCACCTCCTCCAACTCCTGCCCCGCCTTTGGGAATTTAGGTGCTTTCTTTGGCCACCCCCACATTTTTGGAAACTTGGGGACCTCCTCCCTCTTTCCCTTTGGTGATATAGGCCCACCACTCCTTTGGGAATTTAGGCACCTCCTCCCTCTTTGGGAAATATACGACCCCCCTCCTTCAACCCCCTTCCCACCTTTTGGGGAATTTGGGCACCTCCTCTCTATTTAGGAGCCTCCTTTCTCCTATGGGAATTTAGGCTCCTCCTCTCTTTGGGAATCTAGGTGCCTTTTTCCCCTTAGGCAATATAGGCACCTCCTCTCTCTTCAGGAATCGTGCTTCCTTTGGGAATTTAGGCACCTCCTTTCAGTCCTGGCCCCTCTTCCTTTCCCCCCAAGATTGGGAAACGAGGTGCCTCCTTCAACCCCCCCACCCCTTCCCTTTTGGAATTTAGGCAACTTCAAGTCCCGCTCCTATAATCTTCCATATTCTCTCCCCTCCCCCTGTAGTGGCTGAGGCCCGGCTCGAGGAACCGGCTTTCCAGAATTTTCTGCAGCAGACGAAGAGCAAGTATCGGGAGAAGATAGAGAAGTGATGGTGGTTCGGTGTAATCAGTGAGGAGCCCTAATCAGAGGCCACATCGCCCCCCTCTGGATCCGGCGTATGAAAGATGAAGCCGAGGCCGGTTATGAGCCTCTGTGTCTTGCGCTATTTTTGCGTTGCTGCCGCCGATGTGTGATTGGTCAGCCTGAGGTCTGACAGCGATGATGGGATGCCGCTTTTATTTGCTGCATAATAGTGAACAGGACTGTTTGTTTCTATACAATATAATATTCCTTGTTTTGTTATAGTCTCTGTGTTGTTTTGTGTGTGTCGGCTACAGAACAGGGGAGGAGTGACCCCCTACAGACCACAGAGGGTACTACGCTGTGTAACAAAGGACAGGAGTGACACCTACAGACCACAGAGGGTACTACGCTGTGTAACAAAGGACAGGAGTGACACCTACAGACCACAGAGGGTACTACGCTGTGTAACAAAGGACAGGAGTGACACCTACAGACCACAGAGGGTACTATGCTGTGTAACAAAGGACAGGAGTGACACCTACAGACCACAGAGGGTACTATGCTGTGTAACAAAGGACAGGAGTGACACCTACAGACCACAGAGGGTACTACGCTGTGTAACAAAGGACAGGAGTGACACCTACAGACCACAGAGGGTACTACGCTATGTAACAAAGGACAGGAGTGACACCTACAGACCACAGAGGGTACTACGCTATGTAACAAAGGACAGGAGTGACACCTACAGACCACAGAGGGTACTACGCTGAGTGACCCCCTACAGACCACAGATGGTACTACACTGTGTAACTAAGGACAGGAGTGACCCCTACAGACCACAGAGGGTACTATGCTGTGTAACAAAGGACAGGAGTGACACCTACAGACCACAGAGGGTACTACGCTATGTAACAAAGGACAGGAGTGACACCTACAGACCACAGAGGGTACTACGCTATGTAACAAAGGACAGGAGTGACACCTACAGACCACAGAGGGTACTACGCTGAGTGACCCCCTACAGACCACAGATGGTACTACACTGTGTAACTAAGGACAGGAGTGACCCCTACAGACCACAGAGGGTACTATGCTGTGTAATAAAGGACAGGAGTGACCCCCTACAGACCACAGAGGGTACTACGCTATGTAACAAAGGACAGGAGTGACACCTACAGACCACAGAGGGTACTACGCTATGTAACAAAGGACAGGAGTGACACCTACAGACCACAGAGGGTACTACGCTGAGTGACCCCCTACAGACCACAGATGGTACTACACTGTGTAACTAAGGACAGGAGTGACCCCTACAGACCACAGAGGGTACTATGCTGTGTAATAAAGGACAGGAGTGACCCCCTACAGACCACAGAGGGTACTACACTGTGTAACGAAGGATAGGAGTGACACCTACAGGCCACAGAGGGTACTATATGGTATTATACACTGCTCAAAATAATTAAAGGAACATTTTTTAATCTGAGTATATCATCAAGCCAATGAAACTCCTGGGATATTGATCTGGTCAGTTAAGTAGCAGAGGGGTTTTTTAATCAATTTCAGCTGCTTTGGTGTTGATGAAATAAACAGATGCACTAGATGGGCAACAATGAGACGACCTCCAACCTCCAAAACAGGAATGGTTTTACAGGTGGAGGCCACTGACATTTTTTCCCTACTCATTTTTTCTGGCTGTTTCTCACTTGTTTTGCATTTGGCTAGGGCAAATCACTACTGGTAGCATGGAGGCCATACCTGGGCCCTATAGCGGTTGCACAGGCAGTCCAACTTCTCCAGGATGGCACATCAATACGTCCCATGGCCAGAAGGTTTGCTGTGTCTCCCAGAACAGTCTCAATAGCAAGGAGGAGAGTTCAGGAGACAGGCAGTTACTCTAGGAGAGCTGGACAGGGCCGCAGAAGGTCCTTAACCCATCAGCAGGACTGGTATCTGCTCCTTTGTGCAAGGAGGAACAGGATGAGCACTGCCAGAGCTCTACAAAATTACCTCCAGCAGGTGGTGTGAATGTCTCTGACCAAACAATCAAACAGACTTCATGAGGGTGGCCTGAGGGCCCAACATCCTCTAGTGGGCCCTGTGCTCACTGCCCAGGACCGTGGAGCTTGATTGCCATTTGCCATTGAACACCAGAATTGGCAGGACCACCACTGGTGTCCTGTGCTTTTCACAGATGAGAGCAGGGTTCACCCTGAGCACATGTGACAGTCTGGCACTGTATAATAACAGACAAGAGTGACCCCCTGCTGACAGTAGCAGGTACTGCACTGCCCCATTTAACAAGGGACAGAAGTTGCCCCTGCTGCGCTGTTTAACAAAGGACAGGAGTGACACCTGCTGGCAATGGTAAGTACTATGTGACACTGTGTAATAATGGATAAGCGTGACCCCTGCTGGCAGTGGCAGGTACTAGACTATACTGCACCATGTAACAGTAACAGGGAACGGAAGTGACCCCTGGGGCACTGTGTAACAAAGGACAAGAGTTACCCCTGCTGGCAGGTACTAGACTATACTGCACCATGTAACAGTAACAGGGAACGGAAGTGACCCCTGGGGCACTGTGTAACAAAGGACAAGAGTGATCCCTGCTGGCAGTGGCAGGTACTAGACTATACTGCACCATGTAACAAGGGACAGAAGTTACCCCTGGGGCACTGTGTAACAAAGGACAAGAGTGATCCCTGCTGGCAGTGGCAGATACTACACTGCACCAAGTAACCAGGGACAGAAGTGACCCCTGGGGCACTGTAACTAAGGACAGGGGTGAAACCTCCAGGAGCAACCCCCGCAGATAGGTGACAGGGACTACAGTGCACCATGTAACAATAGACAGGGGGCGATAATGGCCATTCCCGTACTGTGGAAAATTTCCCACTCATCCTATCATTTTCTAACATATAACTACAGTCATGTCTGCACCATCCACTGTCAGATCTTCATGTGATTATGGAAAATGAGGGCTAGGCATGAGTCAGGTACAGGTACTTGTCTAACACCCTGCCCCCACTCCTAGTGTGCCATCCCTCTGCAGAATCAAGTTCTGTCCAGCAAGATGGTATATGGCAGCTTGTGCTAAAGTTTGTTGAGCTGCTACCAAGGTTTAATATGAGACTTTTGCAAACCCTTCCTAACAACTTAAACAAAAAAAATAGTGTGATGGTTCAGAAGAAGGTGGAGTGCCCCTGCAGGTTCCTTGCTGTGCAGAGTGGTGGTTGGGTAGGATAAGTGAATGGGGCTCTGGCACGGTATTACTAGGAGGGGAGAATGACATCACTTCCAGTCCGGTGTCATCACGGGGCTCTGCTATCTGGGTGCATGACGTTCTGAACTCACTGTATGTCCTCAGCCATCCCCGGTGAAAGCCTGCCAGGTGCTATTCAACCCAGAATGCTCAGGACATCTAGTGCAGGGGCCGGCTCTGGAGAAGAGGTGAGTATTGCAGGCTGAGGATGGTTTTTATAACCATTTAGTTTGCAAGTAGTCTGTAGTTCCTTCTAACAGTCACCTGTAGCATGCAGCAGTTTGTTACATACCATCCTTAGTTAGACCAGCTGTAACTATATAACTTGGCTTACCTTTCCGCTTTCATTACAATACTTTCCTATCCCAATGGTGTCATCACTCTGTGCTTCTCTATGCAATGCAGGCAGATCATGGCTGGTGGGAGGGGCCAGCAGGCTGTATATCAGTGGTCCTCATCTCAGGGCCCACTAACAGGCCAGATTTTAAGTATTTCCTTGGGGAGATGCAGCCTAGAGTACTGCAATCACTGAGCAGCAAATGATATCACCTGGGATGTATTTCAGTTATCTTGCAAACCTGGCCTGTTAGTGGGCCCTGTAGGCCAGGGTTGAAAGACCACTGCTGTATATAGCTTACTGAACACATCACAAGGATGCAGTGCTTCTCCCTGAGCAGTCAATCACCAGGCCTGAACCTCAGGGGCGGGGTAAGGTCATCAATCTTGTGTAAGCGCCTGCATAGCAGCACCACCACCCCCCCATCTTTGGCCTGAATGGGCAAAGTGACCAGGTCTCTGTTGTTCTGGGAGGACGTCATATGACATCATCTCAGGACCAGTGCAGTCTGGCATCCCCTGTGTCAACCGGCCCATGACAGATCACTATACCGGCCTGCTGCCGGTACCATGTGACCGCTGTGGTCAATCACAGCAGATCACAGGACAGTTGTACACAATTACAAAATTTGATTCATGCCATTCATTGTGTACTATTGTGATGAGCTCTGTGATTGGTCACAGTGATCGCATGGTACAGACAGGGCTAATCACAGGCTATCTGTACCATGTGATTACCTGTGGCCAATCACAGCTAATCACAATAGTTAACACTGAGTAGTTTTCATTCAGAAAAAAAATGGTTGCTTATAACTGTAGGTTGCTTATAACTGTAAAATTCACAGTTATAAGCAACAATAGAGTGTAAAAAAAAAATCCTGATCACCTCCCCAGAGTAGTACAGTGTTGGTTTGATAACACGATTGCTCTGGTCCTTGTATGTTAAAAAAAGTAACAATTAAAAAAAAAAAAAAAAATGTAACTAAAAAGGAATAAAAAAAAAAAAAGTAATTAAAGAATTAAATAAAAAAGTAACAATTAAAAAAAAAATGTAACTAAAAAGGAATAAAAAAAAAAAAGTAATTAAAGAATAAAAAAAAAAAAAAGTAAATAAAAAAGTAACAATTAAAAAAAATTTAATTAAAAAAAGAATAAAAAAAGTAATTAAAAAAGCAACAATTAAAAAGACAGAATTTTGATATAATTTTTAGGAAAATTAATTTAAAAAAGTCACTTTTTTTTTTTTTTTTTTTTTACATACTGTCACCAATGCAGTAGAGTGTCATCATATAACTAGTGTGACTGTGATCAGGGATACTGACTGGTGCCAGTACAGAAAAAAGAAAATGTCATATTTTTTTGTTCTATTTTTTTTTTTTATTACACAAATTTTTTTTTTTTTTTTTTTTAATACACTGACCAGAGCAATATAACGTTACTATAGTAACACTGTATTACGCTGGGGAAGTGATCAGGATTTTTTTTTTTTTTTCCACAATATGATTGCTTATAGCAGTGAATTACATTGCTATAAGCAAGCATTTTAATGAAAGAAACGTATTCAATTTGTTTTGTTGTGATTGGTCAAAGCTAAATCACATGGTACAGATAAGCTGGGATTGGCCCTGCCTGTACCATGTGATCAGTTAGCAACACAATTGTACACATGGATGGCATGACAGGAAGCCATCCATTGTGTACAACTGTCATGTGACCTGCTGTGATTGGTCACATGGTACCGGCAGCGAGCCGATGGAGGTCCGGCGCTTTCTGAGAGGACGTCATACGACAATAAAGCCACTGCCTGGGCCATCACTCTGCTATAGGTCTGGCGGAAAGTGTTAAATATTGCCAAAAGAAAGCTCTATTTGTGTTAAAAAAAAAATTGTTGCATGACCGCACAATTGTCATTCAAAGTGTGACAGCACTGAAAGCTAAAAACTATCCTGGGGATGAAACTGTCCAGCGTTGAAGTGGTTAAAACTATGTCCACTTACAGCAGTTCTGCACAATGTTCTCCATCATCTGTTCTGCTGGGGAGGAGTCTGTGATGTCAGCTGTACAGTCTGGGAGGCGGCCTGGCTCCTGATTGGATGGGAGCACAGGGATGTGATGGCTCCTCCCCAGAGGAGCCAGAACCACCTTTATCACCCAGAAAAATATCAAATAATCAGATCAAAAGATACAATTTATTCCAAGCATTTCTTTATTTCTTGATCAAACCCATAAAAATAAAAACATAGAATTTACATTTTATACAAATCATTTTTCAAATATTTCTCCCTCTGAACATTATTAGTGGACCCAGTCCCCCTCCTCAGGAGGATGTGCTCCGCCTCCACAAATTAAAGTGGAACTCCATACAATGCAGCCTGCTGGTAACCTTAAAGCGGCAGTACACCCCGCTTGGAGATTTTTACTTACAGGTAATAAATAGATTTTATATATATATATATATATATATATATATATACACACACACACATATATACTATAATAAAGCTTACCTGTAGGTAAAATTCATATCTCCTAAATGTGTACCGTTATAGTTACCCTGGATGCAGCCGATGACATCACTGGTGCACACGCTCTGACCGGCCTACCTTGCCAGGACTTCAGAGCTTCGTGCTGGAACTGGAGGCTCCCGGAGTGACGTCATCGCAAACTCCGGCCAATTACATAGCTGGAGCGCGCAAACCCAAAAAGGAGACGGGGAGGGGGGGGGGGGGATGTTGGCCCTCTCATCGGTGACATTACATGGCTGGAAGAGCTTTATTCTAAGGGGAATATTTCATAATGTGCTAGTATGGGATGCACACTAGCACATTATGCCATTGCCTTGCGGGTTTTTTTTTTAACCATTTGCTGATCAGCCCCCATAGTTTTACTGCGGCAGGTTGGCTCTGTTCCGCGAAACGATGTACCTGAACTCCGTTTAGTGAGGGTGAGTGCTGATTGGCTAAAGGGAAAGCCAATCATGGGGTCTGGCAGCCGCCATGTTCGTAGGGCACCTGCAATCGCTCCCTGTGGAGACAGAACGGCGGTCTGTTGTTGTAAACACAGCAGACCGCTGTTCTGTCACTTATGAACACAGGGATTCTCTTAATTAGGAACACAGGGCACTGTGTTTATGCAGCAAGCCCACCCCCCCCCCCCACAGTTAGAATGCACCCCCTAGGAGCACATTTAACCCTATGATCGCCCCTGGGTTAACCCCCTTCCCTGCCAGTGTCAGTACAGTGACAGTGCTTGTTTTTAGCACTGATTACTGTAGTGTAATGTCACTGGTCCCCCCAAAAGTGTCAAAAATGTCAGTTAGGGGTCCGATCTGTCCGCCGCAATGTCGCAGTCCCGCCAAAAAAAAAAAAAAAAAACGCAGATCGCCGCCATTACTCGTTAAAAAAAAAAAACACCAAAAATGACATAAATCTTTCCCTTAGTTAGTAAACGCAATAACTTTTGCGCAAACCAATCAAAATACGCTTATTGTGATTTTTTTTTTTACCAAACATATGTAGCAGAAAACAAATTGGCCAAAAATGTTAAAAAATTTTAATTTTTACATTTTTTTGGGGGGGAATTTCATATAAAAAATGTGAAAATATTGTTATTTTTTCAAAATTGTCACTCTTTTTTTGTTTATAGCGCAAAGAAAAAAAAAAAAAAAAAAAAAAAAAAAAAAATGGCACAGGTGATCAAATACCACCCAAAGAAAGCTCTGTTTGTGGGGAAAAAAGGGACATCAATTTTATTTAGGTACAGCGTCGCACGACCGTGCAATTGTCAGTTAAAGTAACGCAGTGCTAAATCGCAAAATAGAGCCTGGTCATTAAAGGGGGCAAATACTTCTGGTTTACAACTGCTTTAACACAACAGTTTTTTGTTTTCCCTTCTATCAGTTTTATTACCGGTTGAAGAAGGGGGGGGGATTTACTAATACTGGAGCAGACAGAACATAGTGCGGCTGTGCATGGTAGCCAATCAGCTTCCAGGTTTTATTGTCAAAGTTTAAATAAACAAGCTGAAGTCAGAAGCCGATTGGTTACTATGCAGAGCTGCACCAGAATCCGAGTGCTGCAGTTTTAGTAAATCTCCCCCACAGGAGTTCCACTTTAATGTTCAACAGTTGCCACCTCCCTGTTATTTACACAGCTTTGTCCCTGGCACAAAGCTGGAGTGACAGTCCCAGCCAGGCAGTGACCACCCTCCCATAACAGCTGGAGGAGAAGGGGTACCAGCCAGGCAGTGACCACCCTCCCATAACAGCTGGAGGAGAAGGGGTACCAGCCAGGCAGTGACCACCCTCCCATAACAGCTGGAGGAGAAGGGGTACCAGCCAGGCAGTGACCACCCTCCCATAACAGCTGGAGAAGGGGTACCAGCCAGGCAGTGACCACCCTCCCATAACAGCTGGAGAAGGGGTACCAGCCAGGCAGTGACCACCCTCCCATAACAGCTGGAGGAGAAGGGGTACCAGCCAGGCAGTGACCACCCTCCCATAACAGCTGGAGAAGGGGTGCCAGCCAGGCAGTGACCATCCTCCCATAACAGCTGGAGAAGGTGTACCAGCCAGGCAGTGACCATCCTCCCATAACAGCTGGAGAAGGGGTACCAGCCAGGCAGTGACCACCCTCCCATAACAGCTGGAGAAGGGGTGCCAACCAGCCAGTGACCACCCTCCTATAACAGCTGGAGAAGGTGTACCAGCCAGGCAGTGACCATCCTCCCATAACAGCTGGAGAAGGGGTACCAGCCAGGCAGTGACCACCCTCCCATAACAGCTGGAGAAGGGGTACCAGCCAGGCAGTGACCATCCTCCCATAACAGCTGGAGAAGGGGTACCAGCCAGGCAGTGACCACCCTCCCATAACAGCTGGAGAAGGGGTACCAGCCAGGCAGTGACCATCCTCCCATAACAGCTGGAGAAGGGGTACCAGCCAGGCAGTGACCATCCTCCCATAACAGCTGGAGAAGGGGTACCAGCCAGGCAGTGACCACCCTCCAATAACAGCTGGAGAAGGGGTACCAGCCAGGCAGTGACCACCCTCCCATAACAGCTGGAGAAGGGGTACCAGCCAGGCAGTGACCACCCTCCAATAACAGCTGGAGAAGGGGTACCAGCCAGGCAGTGACCACCCTCCCATAACAGCTGGAGAAGGGGTACCAGCCAGGCAGTGACCACCCTCCAATAACAGCTGGAGAAGGGGTACCAGCCAGGCAGTGACCACATACCTGGAATGTACAGATTAATTTTGACCTGGCACAGAGCTGGACTGACAGTCCCAGCCAGGCAGGCAGTGACCACCTTCTAGTAATGTAAAATATTGGACCCGGCCTAGAACTGGACTGACAGTCCCAGCCAGGCATGAACGTTCCTGGGTGGTTTTGGGGCTTGCGAGTCATACAGAAGGAGCGCCCCCCACCCATCCCCCCCCTCGTACCTCTCTGTGCAAACTTGTCTTTAGACAGGTTCCCTTAAAGGAGAGAGAGCGGCCATATATAAATTAAGGATAAAAAGTACAGCACAGGAGAATTAATGAGAAAAAAATAAAAAAGGCCCCGCCCCCTACACCATCCACCGACCATTGATACAGTTATCTGAGGAGCTCAGCAATCCCCGAACAGTCCTGAGGTGAGGTCCTAGTGGCCATCCTTGGAGTGCGGGTGATGGACCGACACCAATCCTCATCTTCCATCGTCTGTGAACTGTTCTATACATTTCCAGGTAGGCCGTTCTGATCGGGCAGTGGGGAGTCTGATGTCAGTGGGTGCGAACATGTCACCCCTCCCACCAGCGAGACTCCGCCTACAGACTCTTCACCTTCTTCCTCTGCGTGCACCACAGCAGGATGGACAGAGTGACGGTGACGGAGGACAGGATCCCGAAAAACATTATGGTGGGGAAGGAGCCCTGCGGAGAGAACCCGTATTATATTCTAGAACATTATTCCCAACTTCCAACATCCCCCCCCCTCCTCACCCAATATGGAACCCATAGAGAACACACTGGGACCCCGCCTTGCCTGGGAACCATAGAGAACATACAGGGCCCCCTGCTTGGGAACCATAGAGAACATACAGGGCCCCCTGCTTGGGAACCATAGAGAACATACAGGGCCCCCTGCTTGGGAACCATAGAGAACATACAGGGCCCCCTGCTTGGGAACTATAGAGAACATACAGGTCCCCCTGCTTGGGAACTATAGAGAACATACAGGGCCCCCTGCTTGGGAACCATAGACAACATACAGGGCCCTCCTGCCTGGGAACCATAGAAAACATACAGGGCCCTCCTGCCTGGGAACTATAGAGAACATACAGGGCCCTCCTGCCTGGGAACTATAGAGAACATACAGGGCCCTCCTGCCTGGGAACTATAAAGAACATACAGGTCACTCCTGCCTTGGAACCATAGAGAACATACAGGGACCCCACTGCCTAGGAATCATAGAGAATATACAGGGCCCTCCTGCCTGGGAACCATAGAGAACATACAGGGCCCTCCTGCCTGGGAACCATAGAGAACATACAGGGCCCTTCTGCCTGAGAACCATAGAGAACATACAGGGCCCTCCTGCCTGGGAACCATAGAGAACATACAGGGCCCTCCTGCCTGGGAACCATAGAGAACATACAGGGCCCTTCTGCCTGGGAACTATAGAGAACATACAGGGCCCTCCTGCCTGGGAACTATAGAGAACATACAGGGCCCTCCTGCCTGGGAACTATAGAGAACATACAGGGCCCTCCTGCCTGGGAACTATAGAGAACATACAGGGCCCTCCTGCCTGGGAACCATAGAGAACATACAGGGCCCTTCTGCCTGGGAACTATAGAGAACATACAGGGCCCTCCTGCCTGGGAACCATAGAGAACATACAGGGACCCCTCTGCCTGGGAACCATAGAGAACATAGTGGGACCCCCCTGCCTGGGAACCATAGAGAACATACTGGGACCCCCCTGCCTGGGAACCATAGAGAACATACAGGGAACCCTGGAATGGGAACTATAGAGAACATACAGGGAACGCCCGGCCTGGGAACCATAGAGAACATACAGGGAACGCCCGGCATGGGAACCATAGAGAACATACAGGGACCGCCCGGCATGGGAACCATAGAGAACATACAGCGGACCTCACGTCTGTGAAACAGAGAACATGTCTGGACCCCTGGCTTGGGAACCATAAAGAATATACAGGGACCCATGGCTTGGCAACCATAAAGAATATACAGGGACCCCTGGCTTGGGAACCACACAGAATATATAGAGAACCCTGCTGTCCCCACCCCGCCACATGAACCATAGAGAATATAGACGACTCCCCCCCCCTCCGGAAACCAGAGAATCCAGATACAGTTGGGTTAAACTGCCCCCTAAAGGTGAACTAGACACAGGCAAACAAAAAAAGAAAAATCATAGGCCAATTCCCATTACAAAACCCCCTCTACCCAGCATGCCTCAGTTTTGTGGTAAAGCAATGCTAGGGAATTGATAATACATGTATATGGATGGGACCTTTGTCCCTCCATTGACTCCAAAGAAAAGAATTTTACTACAAAAATCCCATTTCTTACTCGTCCATTGGGGGGACACAGGAAGCCTTTTACCTTTAGGACATCCAAAAGTAGTCCAACTGAGAGAAGGACAACAGCAAAAAAACACTAACATGTCTCACTAGGAGGACCAAGGACCACCTTCAGCCACCACCCACATCTGGATGAATGAGGTGAGGCTTCCTACTAGATAAGGCAGGGGTGTCCAAACTACGGCCCTCCAGCTGTTCAGGAACTACAATCCCCATGAGGCATTGTAAATCTCTGACATTCAGAGACATACCTAGGCATGATGGGAATTGTAGGTCCTGAATAGCTAGAGGGCCATAGTTTGGACATAGCTGAGATAAGGGAACCTGGCAACTCAGGGGAAAGCACAGGGGATCGACCATATGCTCCAGAGCATGGGGAAGAACGTCACCACCAGCAAAGGAAACAAACTTAGCCAGTATGAAGGTGGTCAACCAGAACCCACCAACACCGGTGGAACCATAGGAAATTCCCAATGGGTGAGGAGGACACAAAACCTAAAGTGTTCAAATCTTTAGGGATGGCCCCCAGACAGAACAGGTCCCAAAGGGAAACAAGTAAAAAACAAAGAAAGACCAGTTGGTCGACATGGGAACGAGGACTAACATTCTTAACCCCTACCTGTCTAGCTGGACAACCAACCTTATTAGTGAGGTACGTACAAGTACAGCTCAGTGTCTAAAATCAAAAAGTGATAACCTGGTGAGCTGCTATGACCAAAATGTTACTTAGTGACTTGTGAGTCGCCCACACGTTACACACTCTCATATCTCGGTTAACGTACATCAGTACCACGCCGCCTCGTGTACAGAGCATTGTGACGTCTTCCAGCCCCTCCCCTACATGTTACACCATAGGGTCATGTTGCTTTATCGGAGTGATTACGCGACCCTGTGACGTAACACGTAGGGGAGGGGCTGGAAGACGTCACGATGCTCTGTACACGAGGTGGCGTGGTAATTATACACTTGGAAAAACCGATGGAGACTACTGTTGGATATATACTATAGTGTATATGCTGGAAAAGTCCAGTGCGCTTTTAGCACCTGTTAAAAGTGAGCATGTCTGGAAGATTTGAGAAGTAATAAATTATTTTAAAGGATAAAGCACTGTGTTTGGTGGTTTCTATGTGTGGCTGAGTGGAGGTTTTGAGTGGAATAAGTACACTAAAGGAACACACAGGGTATTAAAGCGGAGTTCCAGCCATTTACTCACCTGTCCAACGGTCCAGCGATGCGGCCGCCGGAAGCCTCGATCCTCTCCCTCGGCGCCGGCATCACTGCTGTGGGCACCCGGCTGTTACAGTTTGCGGCTTCACAGCCGGGTACCCACTGCGCATGCGCGAGTCGCGCTGCGCGCCGTGATTGGCCGGCAATCTTCTGGGACCTCTGACGTGTCCCAGAAGATTGCAGGGAGGGAGGGGGAGAGGAGAACTTCCGCTCAGGGCGCCGCGGCGCTCCGAGCGAAAGTGGGAGCGGGTACCTGTCAAAACTAGGTACCCGCTCCCCCCCCCAAAAAAATGACATGCCAAATGTGGCATGTCGGGGGGTCAGGACTCCCTAAAGCGGAAGTTCCACTTTTGGGTGGAACTCCGCTTTAAGGAGCATCTGTGAAGATAATGGTGACTATAAGGTCCACTATGGGGGGGCGCAAGCGGTTAAAAATAGAAGTAAACCTTCCCATCATTTTCAGACAAGGAAACTGCCATCTTGGCCTCTGTTTAATCTTCAACTGTCATGGTGCTGCACATGTGATCAGTTGTGATACCAGCCATTGGATGGTTTGACAGTTTGCTCGAGAGCACAACCAACCAATGTGACAGTTATATTCCTGACACGTGACAGGAATGTAACTGTTTTTTGAAACTCAAAAAAAAAAAAAAAAAAAAAAAAAAAAAAAAATCGATGGGTTTACTTCTGCCTTCATTGACCATACTTAATTGTACAGTCGTATATCTCAGGTGGGAGGACATCTGGTGGACGGACATCTGGTGGACGGTGTTCATGTCACTCATAGGAGCATTGGCACAGAGTGGTGGTGTTAAAAGAGGAGGACAACGCTAATACAACTGAGGACTTTGATTACACGTTATTGCGATATTGGGACTTTCATGTTTTATGATAGTGTTTTCACGATCGCATTATATGTGATTAACATACTGTGAAGCGCAGTACTGGTGAGTAATGACAACAGCTCAACGTCTCACAAGTACATGGCAAGACCCCGGAGCCTACCAGAGGACCCACGGGTTCAATCCTGCAGATCAACATAAAAGCAGGAAGACACCACCACAAGGGTAGGCAGGAACAAAAATTAAGTATCAGGCCCAAGCTGGTGAAATGGGGGTCCCTGAAAAGACAAACCAAAACATCCCCCTCGGCAACCCTACGTGACACTGGGGTAGAAGAATGCAGCAGATCGTGCCTGACTTCCACCACAGCCCTGGTTATAGGAAGCTTCCGATTCCCTCAGGTCCAGCAAATGCTCGACACCCATGAAGCGAGGGACAGAAACAACAGCCGAAATGCTAAGAGCATACATAGGATTAGCAGTAGCACAAGGCAAGCTATCTGATTTTCTGCATTTCCCTGAGGATGCTTTTGAGAGAAACGCGTTGGGACGGTGACGTCATCAAGCACATATGTTGGTAGGACTAGAAGTCCATCTAGTCCCACCAACATATGTAAGTGCGCTATTTTTATGCGAATAAAAGCCTGTTGGATTTATATACTATGGAGGCATTTTATTTTGGCATGTAATGTGATTGTGGCTACTGTGTGGCAACCCCAGGCGGTGAGAGATCTTGAGAACTCGGATGTGTATAACTGGTTGCTTGATCCATGACCAGGACTGGTCTGAGCAGGGTGGTATTACCGGATGATTATATAATATGCGGTTGGGCCAATATTGTGTGGTCGCACTGTCTGGCTGAGGACAGCCAGCTTCCAATGTAATTTCCTTCTGAAGGTACGTTCAAGCACGGCCAATATGCTCAGCATCGTCCTGCACCACAATCAGACAACTTTCCCTTTCACAATGGGGGACTCCCACTCCTTCCTGGAGAAGAAGGCAATGCAACACCTAAATGGTGTCTGAAAATGGAAACTTAGTCATGGCAGGGTCCTCCAACATGGAGAGAACAGACAACGGTCCCAGGGATGGAGGTAGTCCAGTAAGTGGAATGCCCCAAGAAGAGTAGGAAGAGACTACCCAAGTTACTTGATGAGGCTGAAGAATTAAAGCAAGGACTACCTGATTTGCAGAGACAGGATTGCAGGCCTGCCAAGACTCCAGGGATAGGAGTTGTAGAAAACCAGAAAAAAACCCATTCTGTTTGGGGGCTTCCCCAACGCTCTACACTGCCTCAACAGAGAAGGGATGAACTTACTGTCGGACAACCAGGGAACAAAAGGTACACAAAAAGTGTGGGCTTAATTTGGACCACCTCACCCACTGGTGACAGGTGCCCGTCCATGCTGAAACCTAGAGGACTGATCCAGCTTGACCCAAGAAGAATCAGGTCCTTCAGAAAAGGTACCGACTACAAGGATCAATAAAGAAAAAACTCTTTTTACAAGAGACCACCTGAGCATCCCTTAACAAGGATACCAAGAAGCACCTAATGTGCCTGATGGACACGAAGCATCCAGGTCCTTGTCTATGTAGAGAACAGTTAGAGCTAGTCCCAGCTGACTCTGTAGGTCAGCCATACCCTCTGGAGTGAAGGAACCCCTAAAGGGTAGCATGTAGCACAGGAGGCCGTTTGTGTCTCAGGGACAGGAGTCCTTCCTCAGAAAAGGAGTGAAAGCCCAGAGAAGGAACAGCTTTAGATTCCAAGTTACATTAGGACCAGCACAAGGGGACCTGAGGTAGGAAAGATGAAGTCTGACTGGGTACGGTGCAGGGTTCTATACAGGTAAAATAAGGAAGAACTGAAGGGGGCCCAGAAACAAGGGATTAGCCTGTGGGCTAAAAGGGGCACAGGGCTCCCTAAACTTCAATGCCAAAGAGAGAACATACTCATGACCCCCCCCCCCCCCGCCACACCTTCCTTCAGAGGGATTAGTTGAGCTCCGAGTTTGAGCCCTACAGGCTGAGCGGGAGTCAGGCTCTCGGGGCACCTACAGCCTGAGCGGGAGTCAGGCTCTCGGGGCGCCTACAGCCTGAGCGGGAGTCAGGCTCCCGGGACGCCTACAGCCTGAGCGGGAGTCAGGCTCCCGGGGCGCCTACAGCCTGAGCGGGAATCAGGCTCCCGGGGCGCCTACAGCCTGAGCGGGAGTCAGGCTCCCGGGGCGCCTACAGCCTGAGCGGGAGTCAGGCTCTCGGGGCGCCTACAGCCTGAGCGGGAGTCAGGCTCTCGGGGCGCCTACAGCCTGAGCGGGAGTCAGGCTCCCGGGGCACCGACAGGCTAAGCGGGAGTCAGGCTCCCGGGACACCTACAGGATGAGCGGGAGTCAGGCTCCCGGGACACCTACAGGATGAGCGGGAGTCAGGCTCTCGGGGCACCTACAGGATGAGCGGGAGTCAGGCTCTCGGGGCACCTACAGGCTGAGCGGGAGTCAGGCTCTCGGGGCACCTACAGGCTGAGCGGGAGTCAGGCTCCCGGGGCACCTACAGCCTGAGCGGGAGTCAGGCTCTCGGGGCACCTACAGCCTGAGCGGGAGTCAGGCTCTCGGGGCACCTACAGGCTGAGCGGGAGTCAGGCTCTCGGGGCACCTACAGGCTGAGCGGGAGTCAGGCTCCCGGGGCACCTACAGGCTGAGCGGGAGTCAGGCTCTCGGGGCACCTACAGCCTGAGCGGAAGTCAGGCTCTCGGGGCGCCTACAGGCTGAGCGGGAGTCAGGCTCTCGGGGCGCCTACAGGCTGAGCGGGAGTCAGGCTCTCGGGGCGCCTACAGGCTGAGTGGGAGTCAGGCTCCCGGGACACCTACAGGCTGAGCGGGAGTCAGGCTCTCGGGGCGCCTACAGGTTTCCACTAAATTGCAGGAGAATGTGTGGAACGCACACATGTGACGATCCACCCAGCAGATGGCATTCGCACTCAGTCCCTCAGCGTTTACCTCCTCCTAGGTGAAAATACTAACAATGGTACAGCTAGAGACAGTTCTCAAAGACTTAGCCTGACTCACTAAATAAGTCTTGAGCTACAAGGTCACAACTGGGACTGTGCCACGGTTCTAGAAAGGGTTCCCAGCGCCTGAAGGTCAAATTCTTATCAAGCCCGGCACATCCAGTCTAACGCAGTACAGCCTTCAAAGCTAAGTGGAGGAAAGACTGATCCAGATAGATGCTTCATAGAGACCAACCCAAGCTGTGATGTGCTAAGAAATCTTGATTGAAGTCAATGGAAAAGGAATCCAAAAAAGAAGAAGGAAAAAAAAAGACCAGCACAAAAATTGGTGAGAATTTTCTAAGCAGAGCAAAAGAAAGGACGTCCATCCTCCTAGGATATTAGCAAAAAAATGCTGGTCGAAGGAGGGGGGGGTTACCCTACAAATTCTCTGTTTGCCAGTGCGCAATCTCCTCATATATTAAAATTATTGTTCACCCCCCCCCCACACACACAGAGCATACACCAGACCCCTCATACACCCAACATGGTAGCAGAATCCCATTGTGAGGCCCCACCTACTCCCAATTTACAGCCCCCATATAAGCCCCCCATTCCCCTCCTGACTCATAGCACATTACCAGGCTCCTCTAATTCCCACAGACATTCCCCCTCCTGACTCCATCCATTCCCGGGCCCCACCCATTCCCCCTCCTGACTCCATCCATTCCCAGGCACCACCCATTCCCCCTCCTGACTCTATCCATTCACAGGCACCACCCATTCCCCCTCCTGAATCTATCCATTCACAGGCCCCACCCATTCCCCCTCCTGACTCCATCCATTCCCGGGCCCCACCCATTCCCCCTCCTGACTCCATCCATTCCCAGGCACCACCCATTCCCCCTCCTGACTCTATCCATTCACAGGCACCACCCATTCCCCCTCCTGACTCTATCCATTCACAGGCACCACCCATTCCCCCTCCTGACTCTCCATTCACAGGCACCACCCATTCCCCCTCCTGACTCTATCCATTCACAGGCACCACCCATTCCCCCTCCTGACTCTATCCATTCACAGGCCCCACCCATTCCCCCTCCTGACTCCATCCATTCACAGGCCCCACCCATTCTCCCTCCTGACTCCATCCATTCACAGGCCCCACCCATTCCCCATCCTGACTATCTATTCACAGGCCCCACCCATTCCCCCTCCTGACTATCTATTCACAGGCCCCACCCATTCCCCCTTCTGACTATCCATTCACAGGCCCCACCCATTCCCCCTCCTGACTCTATCCATTCACAGGCCCCACCCATTCCCCCTACCTGACTATCGATTCACAGGCCCCACCCATTCCGCCTCCTGACTATCCATTCACAGGCCCCACCCATCCCCCCTCCTACTCTATCCATTCACAGGCCCCACCCATTCCCCCTCCTGACTATCCATTTACAGGCCCCACCCATTCCCCCTCCTGACTCCATCCATTCACAGGCACCACCCATTCCCCCTCCTGACTATCCATTCACAGGCACCACCCATTCCCCTCCTGACTATCCATTCCCAGGCCCCACCCATTCCCCCTCCTGACTATCCATTCACAGGCCCCACCCATTCCCCCTCCTGATTCTCAGTCCATTCACAGGCCCCACTCATTCCCCCTCCTGACTATCCATTCACAGGCCCCACCCATTCCCCCTCCTTACTCCATCCATTCACAGGCCCCACCCATTCCCCCTCCTGACTCCATCCATTCACAGGCCCCACCCATTCCCCCTCCTGACTCTATCCATTCCCAGGCCCCACCCATTCCCCCTCCTGAATCCATCCATTCACAGGCCCCACCCATTCCCCCTCCTGACTCCAACCATTCACAGGCCCCACCCATTCCCCCTCCTGACTCTATCCATTCCCAGGCACCACCCATTCCCCCTCCTGACTCTATCCATTCCCAGGCACCACCCATTCCCCCTCCTGACTCTATCCATTCACAGGCACCACCCATTCCCCCTCCTGACTCTATCCATTCACAGGCCCCACCCATTCCCCCTCCTGACTATTCATTTACAGGCCCCACCCATTCCACCTCCTGACTCCATCCATTCACAGGCACCACCCATTCCCCCTCCTGACTATCCATTCACAGGCACCACCCATTCCCCTCCTGACTATCAATTCCCAGGCCCCACCCATTCCCCCTCCTGACTATCCATTCACAGGCCCCACCCATTCCCCCTCCTGATTCTCAGTCCATTCACAGGCCCCACTCATTCCCCCTCCTGACTATCCATTCACAGGCCCCACCCATTCCCCCTCCTTACTCCATCCATTCACAGGCCCCACCCATTCCCCCTCCTTACTCCATCCATTCACAGGCCCCACCCATTCCCCCTCCTGACTCCATCCATTCACAGGCCCCACCCATTCCCCATCCTGACTCCATCCATTCACAGGCCCCACCCATCCCCCCTCCTGACTATCCATTCACAGGCCCCACCCATCCCCCCTCCTGACTCTATCCATTCACAGGCCCCACCCATTCCCCCTCCTGACTCTATCCATTCCCAGGCACCACCCATTCCCCCTACCTGACTATCGATTCACAGGCCCCACCCATTCCGCCTCCTGACTATCCATTCACAGGCCCCACCCATTCCCCCTCCTACTCTATCCATTCACAGGCCCCACCCATTCCCCCTCCTGACTATCCATTTACAGGCCCCACCCATTCCCCCTCCTGACTATCCATTTACAGGCCCCACCCATTCCCCCTCCTGACTCTATCCATTCACAGGCCCCACCCATTCCCCCTCCTGACTCTATCCATTCACAGGCCCCACCCATTCCCCCTCCTGACTATCCATTCACAGGCCCCACCCATCCCCCCTCCCGATTCTCAGTCCTTTCACGGACCCTGCCCATTCCCCATTCTGATTCTCAGCCCATTCATGGGCCCCACCCATTCTCCCTTGTGACTTGCAGCGCATTCACAGGCCCCTCCTACTTCTCTTAAATCACAGCCAATTCAGGGGCCCCACCCATTTCTCCTTGATTCTCAGCCCATTCACATGCCCCACCTATTTCCCCTCTTGATTCACAGCCAATTCACAGGCCCCACCCATTTCCTCCCCTGATTTTAGTCCATTCTTAGCCTCCATCCATTCAATTCCTGACTCTCAGCCCATTCACAGGTCCCTATTCCCCTCCTTGTTCACAGCCCGATCACATGCTCCACCCATTCCTTTTTTTGATCCAACTACTTCAGAGGCCGCTTCCATTCCCACAACCAGTTCATAGGCCCCGCCCATTGCCCTCCTGACCATCAGCCCATGCACCACCCTGACCATTCCCCACCCAACTTACCTCTCTCATACATTTGTAGCCACTGAATCCATCAGCACAGACGCACTCCGTGTACCCCGGACCGTCCGGAGTGCACATCGAGTTCTCTGGACACAGCACCGCTACGAGGAGACAAGTGATTGGTCACATATCTGTTGTCATAAAACAAGAGACAAGACACACCCCTTTCTGTCATATAGATTCTCTTTAATCTGACACCAGCCCCGCCCCTTTTACCATAAATGGCGGTCTGTGTCTGTCGAGCAGCCTCCGCCCTGGTTATTATTTTTTTCCACCCACTCCTTTTTGGAAGGGGTTGGTGGTTTTATTTGTGACTGGTCGAACCAAAACGTGGGGACGCACTTTAAGAATCACACCTTGAACCCACTTTTTTTTTTTTTTTTTTAAAGATACTGCCATATAACATATACATACGTATACCACTATGTGTGTTGATTAATATGACACAAAAAATATTTTTTTAGATTATATCAACATTACATGCAGATATTTCCCTGAGGAAGGAGTCTCAGAACTCCGAAACGCGTTGGATTTTTAATTAAGCAACCTCTGCATGGTCACTGTAACAATATCAATATGCGATTCCTCTGCCATGAGTAATAATGTACCTCACTTTTATATGTATCAATTTATACTATTGATTTTATATACTGTATAACATTATTGTTGTTTAATGAATTATATTTATAACTTAACAGAATTAGATTTTTACTCTCTGAGCCTTTAAAGTCCCCTTTGTCGTAATGAGGAAACGCACATTTTTTATATCATTTTCGGGATGTGGCCGCACACGGCAGAATAGATCTCCCCATTTTTTGGACATGACAAAATGTGAAACATTTCAAAAGGGGCATGAATACTTTTTAAAAGGCACTGTATATACTGCGTGTATAAGAGCAGCCCGCGCTGGGACTTACCCATATCTCCAGTGACATTACAGGCACTCTGCTGATCCTGGCAGATCCAGGCATCCGATCGTCTCTCCACACTACCCCAAGACTCATTACCCCCGGGGCAACTGATGTTCACTGGCAGAGCTCTGATGGGGAGAAAATACGTCAGTACATGGCGCAATAACAGAGCCAAACTACATACACATCGCAGAGGAGAGAGGGAGCCGAGCTACGAACACAGCGCAGAGGAGAGAGGGAGCCGAGCTACAAACACAGCGCAGAGGAGGGAAGAAGGTGAGCTATAAAATACACAGCGCAGAGGAGAGAAGAAGGTGAGCTATAAAATACACAGTGCAGAGGAGGGAAGAAGGTGAGCTACAAACACAGCGCAGAGGAGGGAAGAAGGCGAGCTACAAACACAGCGCAGAGGAGGGAAGAAGAAGGCGAGCTACAAACACAGCGTAGAGGGGGGAAGAAGGTGAGCTAAAAAAAAAAAATACACAGCGCAGAGGAGAGAAGAAGGTGAGCTATAAAATACACAGCGCAGAGGAGGGAAGAAGGCGAGCTATAAAATACACAGCGCAGAGGAGGGAAGAAGGTGAGCTATAAAATACACAGCGCAGAGGGAAGAAGGCGAGCTATAAAATACACAGCGCAGAGGAGGGAAGAAGGCGAGCTATAAAATACACAGCGCAGAGGAGGGAAGAAGGTGACCTACAAACACAGCGGGTGACCTACAAACACAGCGCAGAGGAGGGAAGAAGGTGAGCTATAAAATACACAGCACAGAGGAGGGAAGAAGGTGACCTACAAAATACACAGCGCAGAGGAGGGAAGAAGGTGAGCTATAAAATACACAGCGCAGAGGAGGGAAGAAGGTGACCTACAAAATACACAGCGCAGAGGAGGGAAGAAGGTGAGCTATAAAATACACAGCGCAGAGGAGGGAAGAAGGTGAGCTATAAAATACACAGCGCAGAGGAGAGAAGAAGGTGAGCTATAAAATACACAGCGCAGAGGAGGGAAGAAGGTGAGCTATAAAATACACAGCACAGGAGGGAAGAAGGTGACCTACAAACACAGCGCAGAGGAGGGAAGAAGGTGACCTACAAACACAGTGCAGAGGAGGGAAGAAGGTGACCTACAAACGCAGTGCAGAGGAGGGAAGAAGGTGACCTACAAACACAGTGCAGAGGAGGGAAGAAGGTGACCTACAAACACAGCGCAGAGGAGGGAAGAAGGTGAGCTATAAAATACACAGCGCAGAGGAGGGAAGAAGGTGAGCTATAAAATACACAGCGCAGAGGAGAGAAGAAGGTGAGCTATAAAATACACAGTGCAGAGGAGGGAAGAAGGTGAGCTACAAACACAGCATAGAGGAGGGAAGAAGGCGAGCTACAAACACAGCGCAGAGGAGGGAAGAAGAAGGCGAGCTACAAACACAGCGTAGAGGGGGGAAGAAGGTGAGCTAAAAAAAAAAAAATACACAGCGCAGAGGAGAGAAGAAGGTGAGCTATAAAATACACAGCGCAGAGGAGGGAAGAAGGCGAGCTATAAAATACACAGCGCAGAGGAGGGAAGAAGGTGAGCTATAAAATACACAGCGCAGAGGGAAGAAGGCGAGCTATAAAATACACAGCGCAGAGGAGGGAAGAAGGCGAGCTATAAAATACACAGCGCAGAGGAGGGAAGAAGGTGACCTACAAACACAGCGGGTGACCTACAAACACAGCGCAGAGGAGGGAAGAAGGTGAGCTATAAAATACACAGCACAGAGGAGGGAAGAAGGTGACCTACAAAATACACAGCGCAGAGGTGGGAAGAAGGTGAGCTACAAAATACACAGCGCAGAGGAGGGAAGAAGGTGAGCTATAAAATACACAGCGCAGAGGAGGGAAGAAGGTGACCTACAAAATACACAGCGCAGAGGAGGGAAGAAGGTGAGCTATAAAATACACAGCGCAGAGGAGGGAAGAAGGTGAGCTATAAAATACACAGCGCAGAGGAGGGAAGAAGGTGAGCTATAAAATACACAGCGCAGAGGAGAGAAGAAGGTGAGCTATAAAATACACAGCGCAGAGGAGGGAAGAAGGTGAGCTATAAAATACACAGCACAGGAGGGAAGAAGGTGAGCTATAAAATACACAGCACAGGAGGGAAGAAGGTGACCTACAAACACAGCGCAGAGGAGGGAAGAAGGTGAGCTATAAAATACACAGCGCAGAGGAGAGAAGAAGGTGAGCTATAAAATACACAGCGCAGAGGAGGGAAGAAGGTGAGCTATAAAATACACAGCGCAGAGGAGGGAAGAAGGTGAGCTATAAAATACACAGCGCAGAGGAGAGAAGAAGGTGAGCTATAAAATACACAGTGCAGAGGAGGGAAGAAGGTGAGCTACAAACACAGCGCAGAGGAGGGAAGAAGGCGAGCTACAAACACAGCGCAGAGGAGGGAAGAAGAAGGCGAGCTACAAACACAGCGTAGAGGGGGGAAGAAGGTGAGCTAAAAAAAAAAAATACACAGCGCAGAGGAGAGAAGAAGGTGAGCTATAAAATACACAGCGCAGAGGAGGGAAGAAGGCGAGCTATAAAATACACAGCGCAGAGGAGGGAAGAAGGTGAGCTATAAAATACACAGCGCAGAGGGAAGAAGGCGAGCTATAAAATACACAGCGCAGAGGAGGGAAGAAGGCGAGCTATAAAATACACAGCGCAGAGGAGGGAAGAAGGTGACCTACAAACACAGCGGGTGACCTACAAACACAGCGCAGAGGAGGGAAGAAGGTGAGCTATAAAATACACAGCACAGAGGAGGGAAGAAGGTGACCTACAAAATACACAGCGCAGAGGAGGGAAGAAGGTGAGCTACAAAATACACAGCGCAGAGGAGGGAAGAAGGTGAGCTATAAAATACACAGCGCAGAGGAGGGAAGAAGGTGACCTACAAAATACACAGCGCAGAGGAGGGAAGAAGGTGAGCTATAAAATACACAGCGCAGAGGAGGGAAGAAGGTGAGCTATAAAATACACAGCGCAGAGGAGAGAAGAAGGTGAGCTATAAAATACACAGCGCAGAGGAGGGAAGAAGGTGAGCTATAAAATACACAGCACAGGAGGGAAGAAGGTGACCTACAAACACAGCGCAGAGGAGGGAAGAAGGTGACCTACAAACACAGTGCAGAGGAGGGAAGAAGGTGACCTACAAACGCAGCGCAGAGGAGGGAAGAAGGTGACCTACAAACACAGCGCAGAGGAGGGAAGAAGGTGAGCTATAAAATACACAGCGCAGAGGAGGGAAGAAGGTGAGCTATAAAATACACAGCGCAGGAGGGAAGAAGGTGAGCTATAAAATACACAGCGCAGAGGACATAGCTGAGCTCTTACACTCACAGGTAGCGCAGGCTTGTCAGTCCCTGGAAGAAGTCCTGGCGCAGCTCGTGCAGAGGATTCTGGGAAAGGTCCCTGTGAAGAGCACACAGTATAAGTAGAAGGGTCACAGCACTGTCTGCACAGATCTGAATAAAAGCCCACCATGACTCACATGACAGCGATGGCGGGGGTAAGGTGAAGCCCGGAGTCCAGGCGGGAGATGGAGCAGTTCCACAGATCCAGCCTGCAGGAAGATAAGACGATGACAGATTAGATCCTGTACTGCTATATTCACTATAATTTACCCAACACCCCCCCCAAAGGGTGCATACCCAATAATATCGCCCCCTGGAGGCTTCATACAGCAGCGGCCCACAATCTCCGCCTCCGAGGTTTCTGTGCACAGGCGGGCCACTTCTGATCCATTCCGCGGTTTCCCTGGGCACTGGGTGCAGATCTGGGGGAAGAGAGGTGGGTCAGAGGTCAGTGTATGGAGACTACACATCACATGAATATTCCTAATGGGGACAAAAGGCAGCAATAAAAACCTGACAGAGTCTCTAATCTCTATCCCAAAAAAAAAGTTTTAAAATCATGCAGACTGGGGGATGGGACAGAGACTGATGGAAAGGGGGGGGGAGGGGACACTGGTGGAATTGTGGGCATGGGATCTGATGGGGTTTAAGAATCTGTTTTATACACTGAAGGTGGAGTCCTGTTTAAGACTGAGGCGGGACGAGGAGGAGGACGACGACGACCGAGGTGGGGATGATGAGTGAGGTGAGATGAGGATGATGATGATGATGAGGTGGGATGAGGAGAATGATGAGTGAGGTGAGACGAGGAGGATGATGAGTGAGGTGAGACGAGGAGGATGATGAGTGAGGTTGAGACGAGGAGGATGATGATGAGTGAGGTGAGACGAGGAGGATGATGATGAGTGAGGTGAGACGAGGAGGATGATGATGAGTGAGGTGGGATGAGGAGGATGATGATGAGTGAGGTGGGATGAGGAGGATGATGATGAGTGAGGTGGGATGAGGAGGATGATGATGAGTGAGGTGGGATGAGGAGGATGATGATGAGTGAGGTGGGATGAGGAGGATGATGATGAGTGAGGTGGGATGAGGAGGATGATGATGAGTGAGGTGGGATGAGGAGGATGATGATGAGTGAGGTGGGATGAGGAGGATGATGATGAGTGAGGTGGGATGAGGAGGATGATGATGAGTGAGGTGGGATGAGGAGGATGATGATGAGTGAGGTGGGATGAAGAGATGATGATGAGTGAGGTGGGATGAGGAGGATGATGATGAGTGAGGTGGGATGAGAAGGATGATGATGAGTGAGGTGGGATGAGGAGGATGATGATGAGTGAGGTGGGATGAGGAGGATGAAGAGTGAGGTGGGATGAGGAGGATGAAGAGTGAGGTGGGATGAGGAGGATGAAGAGTGAGGTGGGATGAGGAGGATGAAGAGTGAGGTGGGATGAGGAGGATGAAGAGTGAGGTGGGATGAGGAGGATGAAGAGTGAGGTGGGATGAGGAGGATGAAGAGTGAGGTGGGATGAGGAGGATGATGAGTGAGGTGGGATGAGGAGGATGATGAGTGAGGTGGATGAGGAGGATGAGTGAGGTGGATGAGGAGGATGAAGAGTGAGGTGGGATGAGGAGGATGAAGAGTGAGGTGGGATGAGGAGGATGAAGAGTGAGGTGGGATGAGGAGGATGAAGAGTGAGGTGGGATGAGGAGGATGAAGAGTGAGGTGGGATGAGGAGGATGAAGAGTGAGGTGGGATGAGGAGGATGAAGAGTGAGGTGGGATGAGGAGGATGAAGAGTGAGGTGGGATGAGGAGGATGAGGAGGATGATAATGAGTGAGGTGGATGAGGAGGAGGATAATGAGTGAGGTGGGATGAGGAGGAGGATAATGAGTGAGGTGGGATGAGGAGGAGGATAATGAGTGAGGTGGGATGAGGAGGAGGATGAAGAGTGAGGTGGGATGAGGAGGAGGATGAAGAGTGAGGTGGGATGAGGAGGAGGATGAAGAGTGAGGTGGGATGAGGAGGAGGATGAAGAGTGAGGTGGGATGAGGAGGAGGATGAAGAGTGAGGTGGGATGAGGAGGAGGATGAAGAGTGAGGTGGGATGAGGAGGAGGATGAATGAGAGGAGGTGGGATGAGGAGGAGGATGAGGGAGAGAGAGGTGGAGAGTGTGAGGAGGATGAGAGAGGAGGTGGGTAGAGGAGGTGAGGAGGAGGATGAAGAGTGAGGTGGGATGAGAGGAGGATGAAGAGTGAGGTGGGATGAGGAGGATGAAGAGTGAGGTGGGATGAGGAGGATGATGAGTGAGGTGGGATGAGGAGGATGAAGAGTGAGGTGGATGAGGAGGATGAAGAGTGAGGTGGGAATGAGGAGGATGAAGTGAGGTGGGATGAGAGGATGAGGAGGTTGAAGAGTGTGGGTGGGATGAGGAGGTGAGATATGAGTGAGGTGGGTGAGTGGATGATTATGTGGAGGTGGAGGAGGAGGATGAGGGAGGTGAGTGGGTGTTGAGGTGATGATGATGAGTGAGGTGGGATGAGGTGGTGTGAGGTGGAGTGGGGTGGTGGTGGTGGTGGTGTGGTGGATGGGAGGTGGTGGAGGTGGTGGTGAGGTGGTGAGGTGGATGATGAGGGGGGTGGTGGGTGGAGGTGGAGGTGGGTGGGGGGTGGGTGGTGGAGTGTGGATTGTGGGTGGGGGGATGGTGGTGGTTGTGGTGGGGTGGAGTCGATGAGGTGGGAGCGGGGGACGACAGCCAGAAGGGGGGGGGGGGTGAGAGGTATGTGATGGTGGTGACGCTAGATGCGGAAGCCGAAAGCATCACTAAGATAGAGGATGATGAAGAAAGAACTAAAAGATAAGATGATGATGAAGACGATGAAACTAAGATAGATAGATGATGATGATGATGAAATAAGATAGATGGATCGATGATGAAGATG